>NC_058130.1:341829341-341851413 GCF_016433145.1 Gracilinanus agilis | reverse complement strand
AAAGAAAGAAAGAAAGAAAGAAAGAAAGAAAGAAAGAAAGAAAGAAAGAAAGAAAGAAAGAAAGAAAGAAATTCAGCAGCCTGCACAGATAAACAACTCCTAAAGAGACTCAGGATTATTTATGCTTCTGTCATGGTTTCCTTGTCTTTGGACTGACATTGTCATCTCAACTTTCTTTAGACTTCCCCTCGAATGGATCATGACTAATATCAAGCCAGTAGATCATAATGAAATGACATTTAGCATCATACTACCATCCACATCAAGTGGAAAAGTACAGCCCAGATCCAGAAGAATTCTTAGGAGCTATGATCAGGAGTATGTACAGTATGTCCCAAAAGACTAAGTGCAGTTTTAAGGTAGGATAACTTGAGCTTGAATAGACTAATGTTATATAAAGACTTTTTGGAGACATGTATGTCTCTAGGCTTTGATGCTATGATTTTTTCATGTGGCAGCAGTCTTCCTACTGGGAAAGTGAAAGGAAGTGAAAATGATACTAGCTCCTGAAATATAGATTGAATCCAAATAAGCAAATATTGGGAGGTCATGATAGATTTTAAATAGGGCCTATCATTAAGAAAATTATGAGAGAGGCAAAAACTATACCACTGATATCTTCTGCTTCCAGAGAAGTAGCTAAACCTCTTTCCAATAGGACCTGGCACTCTAATTATAATACCTCACCACTAAAGGTGACTAATTGCGTTTTGGGTAGCCCAAATTTTCTGTGCTACCCATTGAAGGGCCATTTTCCACCATAAAGTTGAGCTGACCCATCAAGATTGTTAAAAATGACCAAGCTAGAATTTGGATATCTGAGATACCTGGCATTCTTAACAGGATTAAGCTTCCCAGGAATATTTTCAATTTAAATGGGAACTCTTGAAGGCTAATCCAAAGAAATGGATCGGAATTCACATGTATAATTGATATCATGTTGCTTGCCTTCTCGATGAATAGGGGAAGGGCAGGATCAAGAAAGAGGATTTGGAAATTAAAAAATCTTTAAAGTAGTTGGATGGCTCAGTGGATAGGATCCAGGCCTGTAGATGGGAAATCCTGGATTTAGATATTTCCTAGCTGTGTGACCCTAGGCAAATCACTTAACCCCAATAAAATAGCCTTTACCACTCTTCTACCATGGAACTGATACTTAGTATAAATTCAAAGACAGAAATTCAGGGTTGTGTTTTTTTTTAAGGGGGAATGTCAAAAATAAAAAAATAAACAAGAAATGGATCAGGCTAAATAGAGGAAGGAGGTTAAGGTAGGAGAAAGAAGGCATTCTATATTTTTCATTGTGGGAAGACCAGTAGAGACAGTAGAGAAATTAAATGTAATAGGAGGGAAAAAAAGAGAAGGGAAAAAAGATAACAAAATGATTCTATGAGTTGCCTTTATTGAGGGAACAGCCAGTTTGGGAGTATGTGAGGAGGGCTGAGGAGGAATGAGGTTTGACTCTGTCTCTTTCCCTATATCTGGTTACTTGCCAAGTTCTGTTGATTCAAGCCCTGTATTACTCTTGTAGAGAGTATGAGCTCTTTGAGAGTAGAAGCTATTTTTGCTTTGCTTTATGTAATGGAGGTGGGGAGAGGTATTGGTCAGTGAAGGTCCAGATCTTAGAGTAGGTGCAATCTTTTCAGCTGATTGTATATCCATGTGGAGGCTTGGTGAGATTGCTTCTGAAAATGTGTGATGGAGAGATTCTTTCCCTCCCTGCTTCAGAGGTATTCTCTGTTTTTTTGTTTACTTACTGGTGATGAAAAAGCTTTTAACTGGGTGCTGATTTGGAAATGAGTGTTCATACAAAAGACTTGATTTGATAGCCTCATTCTCCTATTCTTTGTTGGCAAGCAAGGCAAGAATTGCTGCAGGCATCTGGAAAGTGGGGACAGGATGCTGCTGCTGCTGGCTGCTTCATCTCCCTGTGGTCATAAACACGTGATAGTATTATTTCTTTTGTCTCTGTGTTTATTCTTTCCTTAAATTAGGTGAATGAATTTAGAAATGGAACAGATCAAATTATGACCTTGTGAGCTTTGAAAGACTGAAAGAACCATCAGGGGTCTGCTAATAGTCTGCTAGAAGGAGCAATAGCCAAGCCTAGTGAGGAACAAGCCCTGAATCACCTACTTGATGAGCCCAGAAACGTGCTGAGCCAGTAGCTAAAACAACGTGTCCTACAAACAAGTTATAGAATTGTCCATTGGCTATACCATACCCAGAAATGAATGTGTATATGTGTGTGTGTGTGTGTGATATTTTGTAGTAACTATTTTGAGTCCATTTTCCAAAGGGACTGAAGTGGTAAAGGAGAGTGTATTCCTAGTGTAAATACCCATTTTTGTTATTTCTTCTCCATAAATATCATTTTGAAAAAAGTAATAAACGTTAATTGATTAAATGCAATTGGTAAGATATTAACTGATGACTGAAATCAGGGGAAAGCAGGCAGAACAGAGACAGGAAGTCAAACACTGTCAAATAAGAGAGAAGAGGCTATACCTCTCTCATGTCCTACCTGGAGGTGACAAATAACCTCAGAACTTAGTGTACCTGATTAACACTCTTCACTCCGTTCCACCATTGATGTTGGGAAGAAATGCTTTTTAACTATTATTCTGACTATGCCCTTTGAGTAAATGTCTTTGGTAAAAACTTTGTCTACAGGCTAATTGTTAATGGTAAGTCCACCATTAGACAACCATCTACAGGGTTACCCTTTAGGACCCTGAAAATAGCCATTTTTCTGAGAAATCACCTACCATGGGGAGTGGAGGTTGGGTGAATTGGCCTCAAAGGGGAGGTTACATTTATATCTCTGGCAATTAGCACAGCACATATAACTCTATATGGATATAATAGATGCTTGTTGACTGAATAACCCCTTGTTGTCACTCATGTTGCCACCATTATAATTCATGTCCTCTCCCCTAGATTATTATGACAGCCTCCTAACGTGTGTACTTGATTGTAGTTTTCCCCTTCTTTAATACATCATCCATGTGATTGCCAAAATAATCTTCCCAATGCTCCTCTCTGACCAGATCATACCTTTGCTCAAAAATCTTCATTGGCTTTCTGATGTCTCTAACAAAAATGCAAATTTCTCTGTTCATCATTTAAATTCCTTCACAATTTAGCCTGGCCTACTTTACTGTGTTTATTGCACTTTAGTCCCCTTCACGTTCTAGTCAAACAACTCAATTTGCTGTTACTCACATTTGAAATTCAAGTTTCCACCTCCATGCCTTTGACTAGACCAGAACTGACAAACTTTTTAGAGATCTCATACTCAAACTACACCTTCAAGCTGCCTATGAGTCCCCTGCATTACCCCAGGCAGGGGAGGGAGAAGTACTCACATCAGGCTGCTGAGCAACGGGATGGAGCATGTGAAAATTGTCCTTAGGCATAGAGAGGGGGAATGAAACAACCCCCTCTGGCTTGCCAGGGCATGTGTGCCACACCTTTGCCAACACGTGACTAGACTGCCTTCTGTGGTTGAATGCACCCCCTTGACACCTCCACCTCCTAAAATCCTTTCCTTCTATCTAGGCTCTACTCAAGGGCCACCTCCAATGGGAAGCCTTTCACAATTTTCCTAATTGTATTCTCCCCTTCTTCAAACTACTTTGCATTTACTTGCCTCTGTGCCTCAGTTTCCTCAACTATAAAATAAAGAGACTGGAAAGAATTATCTCCTATGACCATAGGAACATAAGTTTAGAGCAGGAAGGGAACTCAGAATCAGTCTAATCCAACCACTCATTTTACAAATTAGGAAAGTAAGCCTACAATCTTTTAAATATTATATATCCCAGGAAACTCCTTGATGAAAAGGACAGTATTTCATCATTTTGACTATATAATGTCCAGCACATGAGGGACCTGGAACTATAATTTCATAGGTATAGGAAATTCCCAATGAGAAGACACCATCTTAAAATGCAGACCATCAATACCTACTCTGAAAATGGTACTCTTAGAAAGCTGTCAAGGGCATTAGAAGATTGAGTGACTTGCCTACATACAGCCAGTTTGTATCAGAAGAGTCAAATAGTCAACAATTATTTACTAAGCACTTACTAAATTTCAGGCACTATGCTAAGTGCCAAAGATACAAAGAAAGGCAACAAACAAAACTCCACCACAGCCTCTTCCTTCAAGGAACATATATATTATAATGAGGGAGACAATACGTAAATAACTAGGTATGTATAGGATATATATAGAATAGATGGAAAGCAATCTGAGAGGAGAGGTATGATTTGAATCAATGGCTCCCTGACTCTGAGGCTAGGTCTTACTCATAAGGCCATGCTGTCCCTGCCTGTACATAACAGATATTTAAGATGAATGAGAGAATTCTTACTTGAGTAAGTAGAAGATGTGTGTGTGTGTCCTTACTGAAATTATCGTAGTTACTGGATTCCATAGGTTGGATTTGTGTGTGTGGGTTTGGCATGAAAATAAGGATAATTGAAAGGCAGAGTGCATCCATATGGGAAGATAATGGTATGGAACCAGTACCATAAAGTATGCTTTCTGAGTTGTGTTTATGGGTAGTGAGAATGTATTGTGTTTACCTACCTTCTAAGAGCTCTGGATACAAAAAGCTCCACTCAATTTTGTCCCCACAAGGTCCAATGTTAGGAGGGCAATGAAGTATGAAAGATGAATTAGATTTATTTCTTTTTGGCCCTTGGGCAGAAATAAGAACAATGAGTGAGGCTCAATGTAAGGAAAAACTTTTTATCAATGAGAGCTATCCAAAAATGGAATGGAATAACTTAGGGGGAAGATGGATTATCCTTTACTAGAATTCTGTAATAGAGACTAGCTGACTACTTGTTAGAGGCGTTACAGAAGAAATCCTTCTTCAGTAAAGAAACCAACAAGCATTAGGTGCCTGCCAAGTGTCAAGAACTATGCTAAATGCTGGCAATTCAAAGAAAAAAAAAAAACAAAAAAAAAGTCTCTGTTCTAAGGAGTATACATTCTATTAAGGTAAACAACATGTGTTACTAGAAGCTGAGGATGAGATGGTCAGCTCTTGAGTTGCATTTTTGAAGGAAGTTTAAGGGATCCCAAGAAATGTTGGTGATAGAACAATGCCCTCACCATGTGGTATACCAGATGCCACACATGTTCCTTTATAGAATGTTATCTTATCTCTGCCTTTACTGCTTTTCAGTAATAACACTTTGGTGTGTGTCAAACCTCTTCCTAGGCACATCCCAGAGTTTTGAAAAGAAAATACTCTTCTTGCTGTGTGTTTCAGATATAGTCTTTTGCTCTGCAAATCTCCACAAAAATATACCCACAAATAGAGAACTATTTTGCAATAAAGACCAGCTTCTTTTTGAGAACATGACCAATACTGAAAAAGAACAAACTGTCCAAAAGAAATTGAAAATGGAAAATAGACTTAATGAGATAGGTAGAATGAAATAGGAGAAGGGAATAGGATGGAAGCAGGAGTTTTCAATATTGTGGTTCACAGAATATAGGGAGCAGCCACCATCTATATATATCTTTTTATCCTTAGCATTCTCTCTTATGCAAGCTCATGGTCATGGGCAGCAGCAGCAACAGTGACCAGAGTATTGTGAGATAGCTAGCTCTCCTATAAAATTTATGATGGTAGAGACTCTTTCATGTATGATCCTGCTTTTCTCCTACTATATTGTCCCATTCTTACCTCTCTCAAGATTTTTAGCCCTTTTTGGATGAGAGAAAAAAATGATATCTTTTCAAACAGTTATAATCTCCACAACACCCAGATATTATGTATGAGTCAAATTGTAGTCCCCTGTCCACTCATGGATATTGTCTCCTGTGGCCAACAACATTCCTCTATAACAGTGGTTCCCAAACTTTTTTGGCCTACCTCCCCCTTTCCAGAAAAAAATATTACTTAGTGCCCCCTGGAAATTAATTTTTTTTAATTTTAATAGCAATTAATAGGAAAGATATATGTATTAATGTTTCTATCTTTTTCATAAAATATAGTAAAGAAAGGTGTAAATTAGAAACACTGAACTTTGAAATTATGAAACTATTTATTGAACCCAGAATAGAACATAAAACAAAAAAAGTTAAAACATTTGAAATCACCTTAATGAGAAGAATGAACCTGGTGTGCTGTTACCAATTTAGTGATCCTCAGCTCTATTTTCGTCAGCAGTAATCTTAAATCACTGCGATTGACTATTTGCAATTGGCTTCTTTTTTTGTTGTTAATAAATTGGTTACTGCATTGAATCCATGTTCCAAAATGCACCTGTGGCCATCACTGCCTCCCTGGATCACTGCAGCACCCACCAGGGGGCGGTGGCGCCCACTTTTGGAATCACTGCTCTATAAGATCAGATACTTTGCAGTCCCTTACAAAATCAGCCAAAAAGTACTTGATATATGGAATTAATTGTCATAGTATAAAAATAAGCATGAAGACTCAGTAGGAGAGAAGACAGGGCTTGAAATATAAATTGGGAGCCAGTTGCATGAAAATAATATTTGAAGCAGTAAAAGTAGATGAGATTACTAAGGGAGATCATGAAGAAGAAGAAAAAAAGATCAGGCATAATCTTAGCTAATCCTAAACTTAGACAGTCAAAATGATGAGATTCCAGCAACAGAAGCAGAGAAACAATCTAAAAATTAAGAGATGAATCAATAAAAAACAATGCCTCAAAAATCAGAGAGTAGAATTCAGAAAGAGGTGGCAAATAGTGACAAATACTGCCTTGAGTTCGAGGTAGCAAGGGATTGAAAAAAGACCACTGGATTTAGCAATTAGATACTCACTGCTGATATTCTAGCAATAAATAGCTAGTTTTATATAAACTAAATTAAGTGAAAAAGAAAGTGTTTGGTAAAGTGGAAGCGCCAGGTTTATAGACAATTTTTCATGAAGATTTGTAGCAAATGAAAAAAATGGGAGGAGATGATGTTCAGACTCAGTTGTTTCAGGATTAGTTAACTTAGCAGAGAAGACAAATGGTGTGTTCATGTTTGGAGTGGTAGCGATCCAGAGTAGAAAACTGGAAAGACAGGAACAGTAGAATGACAAATAGTCAAAGAATTCAGGATTGCCTGGTGCATAGTTGAACATGCAAACTAAGAGTCAAGAACAAAGTATACCTAGAATAGTCTGGGAAAATAGGGATAGATCAAAGGACAGATGGTTCTAATAAGCGTAGAGGATTGGTTTGGAAGGAATGAAGCAGAAGGAAAGAGTAAAAAGAACACAAAATTGTGATTCAGAGTTAAAATGTGATTGAAGAGTTCAATAGAAGCTTCAAGGGTAATAGTAAGATCTCAAATAGTAGAATCTACTACCAGACTGGTAAATTTAGATAGGTTATGATAAGTTGAGTAGGTTGATAGGTTGGTGGCCGAATTGTTGTTCATGGGAATATTAACATGGATATTGAAGTGCTAAGTATAAAGGAAGGGATTGAGTTGAAGACAAAGACTATGAACCAAACTGACCTTCTGACAAAAGGAAAAGAGAACTAGCTTTCCTGGCCCTAGTTTTCGGGATGAAGTAGAATAACCTCTGAGTATCAAGGATGGCAACCAGACTTTGAAAACAGTAGATGACTGTACAGCAGGGATTTGGAAAGGGTGATATTGACATTTGATATTAAAACACTAACTGGAACCATACTTATTATAATTACTGCTATTATGCTTCTGTCGACTTTAGGGAAAAGGCAAGGAATGGTGGAGACAGAGAGAGTAGTCTGAAAGGGAAAAGAGTTGTTTTCAACCATGAGACTGATAGAGTGGAATGCCAGAAGCTGCACATGTTCACTTGTAGAATCTTATCTTCTCCCTGTCCATAAGGACCTCTGTATCCAGAAAGGTCAGATTAATCTCAATGAAGTGTCAAATCAGTAATCACATCAATTCCCCACTGTCACCTGCTCTTTGGCAAGTTTGATAAGCCATATGCTATAAATGAGTGAAGTGAATTATCTTAAATAAATGAAAACATCTGTTCCTAGTATCCCCAGGCTTCAAGGTGAAAGACTTCTTGAAGGTGAGCACGCATACCAGAGCTAAACAGGACATGTTTTTATACTGTTGTTATACATTAACTTGTCAGAATCATAGCTCATGCCTTATTGCTTTCCTGTTATATACCATTTACCAGGACACTATCAGTGAGAAGGAGGTGCCATACGATATGGTAAACTACTTTTTTCTCAGCTATCATACAGGTTGACAAGAACTATAAAAAGAAGATTGAAAAGAAGAAGCATAATGTCAAAGATTTCTCTTTCCATCATCTCCAACCCCACACCCTGGCTTCTTCTAGTAAAATAGGTGAATCTTGAAATGGCAAAGAGGATGCAAAATCAGGCAAATCTGATGTCCTTCTATCCTACCTCTGGAAAGATATGTTTTAGTAAGTATTTTGGTCTTGTAAAAGAAATCCCCCCATTTTAAGGAGGTGACTGCTAAACTCAACTTGATTCCTGTGTCTTCATTTTCCTCTTTTCTTGGGGTTCTGGATTTCCCAACACACCTCCAAAAAACTTGAGTTCAGATGTTCCTATCACTTGAAACATAGTTTTTCTCTCTAAAATGAATATTCTACCATCTCTCCAAGGCTGGAGTCAGGAGTTTTAGAACCAGCAAATGGTATTCAGCCTGTGAGGGTGAAAGCATATGTAACTCCCATGTGCCTCTGCCTTAGGGCAGCCTAGACCATTCTTAGCTCTGCTGCTATCTAATCCATCCTCTGAAAAGTTAAGGTGATAAAAGGGATCGAACAGCTCTGTTAATAATTTCACATGTGATTATAAAAAGGTGCTTCTGACTTAAAAGATGGCACTAACCAATCTACCCCCAATTAATCCAAGAAAACCAGACCAATCATTTCTGCAATCAATAAAAATCTATCATTCATCCTTGATAAGCTCTGAGGGTATATACATATACCTCTTTCACAATGAGATTCAATCATTATTTTATCTCAAAAGCAACTAGATGTTAAGAATAACTGAGTTCAAATACTGCCTATAAAATAGGGATAGTACTTACCTCTCAAGGTAAATGAGATACCATTTATAAAATGATCTGAATATCTTAAAGTGACTTTTGAATGTTGTTATTATTATTTGTTTCAAATAAAGGCCTCTTTGTAGGCTTATCAGATTGAACATTCCCTTGATTAATTGTCTTCACAGCATTTAGAGGGCATTCTATTAGAAAGAATAAAGAATAAGGAGGCTGGCCTTTTCCATGAAGCTGGTCAGGTTATATACCATGTCGAGGTGTCTTCATTATCATACTTTTCCACAGGATCCAGATTCAAGTGCATTCAAACTCTCTAGTTGGCTCATTTACAATTTTCCAAATACTCTTAAATTTGGAATTTTGTCCTGTAGGATTTGCTTCCACATTGCTCCAATTCATAGAGTAGATTGACTCCCATAAACTAACTTTCTCTCTCCATATAAGAAATTTCCAAAACAAGAGTGAGAGTTATATAGGAAAGGAGTAGGGATTTCGAATGGGGAACTATAACTCCCTCTCCATCTCCCAGCTTGTTTTATTTTAAATGTCCCACAGAGCTGTCTTGAAGGCTCTAAGAGACGTATAGGCAGTTCTTTGAGTCATTTCTTAGCTGAAATTCCAAGTAGCTGCTTCTCAGAGTCTCCATTTCCATTCTAGAATAATCCAGCTTTTAAATCAGAGCAGAGTTTTGGCTCTTGGGAAAAGAAAACCTCAATGAAGTCATCTGCAGTTACTAAAAACAAGCACCTTGGATTACCAAATTGAATTCATTCTTTGAAATCCAATTATAGGGGGCAGCTGGGCTCAGTAAATTGAGAGCCAGACCCAGAGACAGGAGGTCCTGGGTTCAAATGTGACCTCAGATACTTCCTAGTTGTGTGACCCTGGGCAAGTCACTTGACTCCCATTGCCTAGCCCTTACCACTCTTCTGCTTTGGAACCAATACACAGTATTGATTCTAAGATGGAAGGTAAAAGTTTGAAAAAAAAATCCAATTATCCTCTCTTGTTTGACTCTCTTCTGTATTTCTTTTAGAACGAGATGATCCCTTTTTATAATCAGTATTATGCTACTCTAAAACTAAAAGTTGGAGGGGAGTCTCTTAAATCTTTTTTGTTTTTCCTTTCTCAAAATCAGAATCACAGTATCAGAAATTTAAAGAGCAGGGCTGGACCTTAGAAATCATGTAATCCAAACTCCTTTTCTCATCTCCAGATTTATTGAAATTAGTTCACACTTACAGAGTAATCTATGTTTTTAAAATTGCTTTCCTCACAGTAATGTCTGGGGGTTAGGATTATCATCCTCATTTTGCACCAAGGAATACTGAATCTCAGAAAGCTTAACTGTCTTGTCCATGGTCACATGACTAATAAGCTTTAGAGTCAGATTTAAAACTAAGTCTTCTGACTTCAAATATAGTGTTTTTCCACTAAACAACATTGCCTCTCTTTCTCCAGAGCTATGTCAATCAAAAGCATTTATTGAGAGCCTAATGTCCCCTTTCACATCTAAATTTTAAAAATAAGATGAAAAGAAAGCTAAAGATATGAAGAGTATTATAGAAAAAATATATATGAAAGATTACTGAATTATATATGAAGCAGTTACTGAATAGGGATTGGTAAAAAGAAAAGGAAAGAAAGAAGGAGGAAAGAAGGAAATAAACATTTATTAGGTGTCTACTATTGCTAGAAATTGTGCTAATTGCATTACAATTACCATTTTATTTGTTCCTCACAATGACCCTGGTAGGTCATTTAGCTAGGAAACTAAATCTATGTGAAGTTGGGTCTTGCACATGCCATACAGATGGCAAGCAAATATCTGAGGCCAAATTTAAACTCAGTTCTTTCAGATCAAACCAACATTCTATCCATAGGACCCCTTAGCTGCCTCTGATAGAATAGAATGGAAACAGACTAGAAAGGAATATACATATTTCTCAGCAGTGCATGATATTTTAACCAAAAGTGACTTAGAAAATGTGATATGGATGATGACCCAGCAAAGGAGTTTGAGAAGTGGCCTTATTAACATAATCAACAAGCATTTATTAAGTGCTTCCTTTGTGCTAGGCACTGTATATATGCTGGATCTATAAAGAAGGGCAAAAACACAGCCCCTGCCCTCAAGAAGCTCACATTGTAGTGAAAGAAAATAACATACAAATAATTATGTACATTTAAGACACATATAGCCTCTGAGAAAGCACTAGCAATATAAGAGGAGGAGGATGAACCAGGAAAGTTCTATTTTAATAAGCAGGATTTGAGCTGAAGGAAACCAAGAGTTCCAGAAGGCAGAGGTGAGTAGAGAAAGCATTCCAGGTTTGGAAAACAGGAAGTATCATTTCCCTGTCCCATGTTTTTTCACTACCTGGAAATGAAGTGTCATGTGTAAAGATCAGCAAGAAGGACAGAGTTTTTGGAATGTAGTCTCTGCATAGAGGAGTCAAGATATAAGAAGAAGACAGGAAAGAGTTAGACTATAAAGGGCTTTAGATGTCAGAGGGCTTTTTATTTGATCCTAGAAGTAGCCATTAGAATTTATTGAGCAGGAAGTAACATGGTCAGACATGTTAGAGCAGGTGAAGAGACAAATCAAGAGAAAGTTTGTTGTGTTTAGTCATTTTAGTCATATCAGATTCTTCTTGAATTGAAGGAAGCCAGGAAAGTCAGAAGGCAAAGAGGAAGGAGGAGAAAGAGAAAGAGACAGAGAGACAGACAGAAAGAAAAACAGACAGAGAGAAAAACAGAGAAGCAGAGAGACAGGGACAAAGAGAAAGACAAAGAGGAGAGAGACAGAGAGAGAAGAAAGAGAGAGAGACAGAGAGACAGAGACAGAGAGAGGAGAGATAGAGACAGAGACAGAGAGAGAGAGAGAGAAGAGATAGAGACAGAAAGAGAAACAAGGAGGGGGGCAAGAGAGAGAGAAACAGGGACAAGACACACACACACACACACACACACACACACAGATAGAGATACAGAGCGAGAGACAGAGTTGTGTTGTAGGGGATAGTCAACAAACACATGAAGTTGGGAAATGGAGTGTCTTGGTTTCAGGAATAGTAAGGAGGCCAGTACTCTGAATTGAGGAGAATGTAGAAGAAAAGAAGATGTAAGAAGACTGGAAAAGGTAGGAAGGGATCAGGTTGTTAAGGGCTTTTATCCTGGGGTTTGATCCTGGAGGTAATGAAAAGCCACTGGTCAGACCTGTGACAATACTAAACACAGTGTCAAGCACATTTGTTGCTGTTTTTCAGTTGTGTCTGACTCTTCATGACCCCATTGGGGTTTTCTTGGCAAGAATCTTGGAGTGGTATGTCATTCCTTCTCCAACCCATTTTATAGATGAGGCAATGTGGCAAATATTGATTTGCCCAGGATCACACAAATGTCTGAGACCAGATCTGAACTCAGGAAGATGAGTCTTCCAGATTCATTCCTGGCATTCTAATCATGGTACCACCTAATAGCTCCAAGAGAAAGTAGAGTCATAAAAACCCAGGGAGAAGAGAGTAGTAAGGAAGAGAAAATTGTCAGCAATTGTCAAATGTAATAGAGAGTTTGAGAAAGATTTGATCTGAAGGAAGACCATTAAATTTTTAAAAATCACTAATGATTTTAGAGAGAATGTTTTCAGTTGGGTAATAGCCAGATTATGAATGGTTGATATATGAGTAAGAGGAAAAAAGTGAAGACAATGAGTGTAGATAGCTTTTTCAAGGATTTTGGCTGAGAAATGGAGGAGAGTTAAAGGATGACAGCTTGAGGAATTTTAGGATCTAATGAAGGTTTTATCATGAAGGGGAAGACCAGCATATTTGAAAGAATTGCTTGATAGGGATAGGTTGATAGGTTGATAATTAAAGACAGGAATAATTGAGTATACAGTCTGCTAGACAAGATAGAAGGAGATAGAATCAAAGGTGTTTGTAGAGGGTTTTGCCAAAGTAAGGAAAAGGACCACTTCTTTGCCAGAGATTAGTAGGAGGAAAGAGAGATAAAATCAAGGATTTTGAGAAGAATAGAATGGGAGAAGTCATGTTGAATGTCCTCAATTTTTTTTCCAGAAAAATAAAAGCTATGATTCTCAACTGTGGGTATGAGAAAGATACGTCAGGACTTGAAGAGAGGTTTCAAATAGCTTCTGAGGGAATTAAAATAGTGACTAAATTAGTGAGGAATAAAAGGATCTTGCTGAAGTGAGAGTTCTGTTGAGGTTGAACAGTACAAATTAATAACATGCTAGTCAGCATGACTTTGGGACCACTTTGCTCAGCAGCTTGTTGGCAATAGGAACAGAAGAGGTAAATTGTGGGAATCATCTAGGATGGAGATTTTGCAAGAGAAGAGCAATAATGGGATAAATCTCAATGATCATTTCTAGAACTCTCAGATCTACTCATCTAACTCTCTCCTGACCTCCAGGCTCACATCTCTAACTGCTTATTCAAAATCTCAAAATGTATACCCCAAAAACATTTTAAACATAACATATGCCAAACTGAATTCATTTTTCTCTACAAAGCCTCCTCTTTTCCTAACTTTCCTAATACTGTGGAGGCCATTACCCTCCTCTCAGTTACTCAAGCCTATAACTTAGGTGTCATTCTCAATTCCTCACTCTATTTCACCCCCAAATCTAATCAGTTGCCAAGTCCTTTTGTTTCTATCTTCATATCATGGGTCTGTCTCTCTTCAGAAAAGTAAATACTGGAGAAAATTACAAGAATTAAAGGTTTTCTGTAGAAAAATCTATATAATATACTAAAAGTTAGGTCTATAAGCAGTAATGTACTGGCAAATGTTTAATAACCATATTTCCAGGAAAAAACCTAAACATACATTTAAAATTTAATCTGCATTAGGGACATCTAGGTCACTCACTAGATAGAGCGCCAGGCCTGGAGTTGGGAGGACCTGGATTCAAATTGGAACTCAGACACTTTCTACCAGTGTAACCTTGGGCAACTCATTTAACCCAGTTGCCTTGTCCTTGCCTCTCTTCTGCCTTGGAATTGATTCTTAGTATTGATTCTAAAACAGAAGGTAAGAGTTTTAAAAAATCCACATAGAATTATATACCTGTCAGATCGATGGGAAAGGAAGGAATTTTAAGACCAAGCAAGAGTCAGAGAACATTACAAAATGTAAAATGAATAATTTTGATTATATTAAATTAAAAACAGTTTGCACAAACAAAACCAATGCAAACAAAATTAGAAGGGAAGCAACAAACTAGGGAAAAAATTTTATAACAAAATTTTCTGACAAAGGTCTAATTTCCCGAATATATAAGGTACTAAGTCAAATGTACAAGTAATCAAGCCATTCCCCAATTGACAAATGGTAAATGGGTATGAATAGGCAGTTTTCAGATGAATAAATTAAAACTATCCATAATCACATGAAAAAGTGTTCTAAATCCTTCCTGATTAGAGAAATGCAAATCAAAACAACTCTGAGGCACCACATAGTAGACTGGCCAATATGGCAGCAAAGGAAAGTGATAAATGTTGGAGGGGATGTGGCAAAATTGGGGCACTAAAACACTGCTAGTGCTGGTGGAGTTGTGAATTGATCCAACCATTCTGGAAGGCAATTTGAAATTATACCCAAAGGGTTTTAAAAGAATGCCTACCCTTTGATCCAGCAATACCACTACTTGGTTTGTACCCCAAGGGCATAATAATAAAAAATGTTGGTACAAAAATATTCATAGCCACACTCTTTGTGGTGGCAAAAATTTGGAAAATGAGGGGTATCCCTCTATTGGGGAATGGCTGAACAAATTATGGTATATGATGGTGATGGAATACTATTGTGCAATAAGGAACCTTAAACTGCTTGATTTCCACAGGAGCTGGAAAGACCTCCATGAACTGATGCAGAGTGAAATGAGCAGAACTAGGAGAACACTGTACACAGACTATAACATTGTAGGATGATCATATGTAATTCTAATAGCAATGCAATGATGCAGGACAGTCCCAAGGGACTTATGAGAAAGAATGCTATCCACATCAAGAGAAAGATCTATGGGAGTAGAAATGCAGAAGGAAAACTTTTGATTTATCACTTGTTTATATGGGTATTGGATTGGGGTTTGGGTTTTTAAAAGGTTACTCTATACAAAAATGAATAATATGGAAATAGGTATGGAGTAATAATACATGTATAATCCAGTGGAATTGTTTGTTGGCTCTGGGAGTAGGGAGGGAAGAGGAAAGGGAAAGAACATAAATCATGTAACCATGGGAAAAATACTTAAATTTAAAAATCTGCATTATTAGCAATTTCTCCATCACTTTCTTAAGTCTAGATATGCAACAAAACAATAAAGTCCTGACTCATAGCATTTGCTAATTCATTGTTCACATTGAAAATTTAATACTATATGAGCTGGCTCTAGTTCTTTGCCTTCTAAGGCTAGGAAGTAGACCGTCAATTGTTATTCTTTCATTACATTGATTTTTAACTATGAATCTGAATCACAAATAGTATACTGGACAGAGTGCTTAGTCCCAACCCAGGAAGCCCTAAGTTCAAATGCTCTCTTGAGTGACCCAGGGCAAGTCACTTAACTTCTGTTTGTCTCAGTTTACTCATCTGTAAAAGAGGGGGAAATGATAGAGAAAATAAGATAACATTTGTAAAGTGCTTTGCAAACCTTAAAGCTCTCTAAATGTTAACTATGGTTATTATAGTGGAGGTGGTAATCTTAGGGTTAAAAAGGACCTTGGGAATTATTTGCTCCAACCTCCTCATTTTATAGAGGAAATAACCTGAGATGGCAGTGAAAGCACTTGCCCTAGGGCATACAGTTAGTACTATTGGCCAGGAAAGAACTCAAAGCCAAGCCTGATGCTTCCAACTCCAGCATTGTTTCCACCACACAAAGCTTCTTCCTGACCACCCTTGCTGGCTTGCTTTTTTATTAATCTCAAATTTAGTCATTTAATCAGACATTTCTGATCTGACAAGGCTATATATATACTGACATGAGCATGGTTTTCATTCAGAACAAAATTGATGCCAAGTCAGATGTGCAATGAGAGATTCTTTTTCTTTTCCTAGACAGAACTGTGCAAATACAGGAGACTTTTCCTAGCACTAGCTATAATTCTTTCTAGTTTGGTCAGAACCCCAAGAGATCATAAACCACTTGTGTTAGACGAGATCTCAATCATATGTAATACACTTGTTTGGAAAAATTGAGACATTGCAAATCTTAAAACACCAGAACATATTGAAATCAATTTACTGTAAACCTCCATGAAAACAAAGCCCGCCTCTATGGTAGCACAGACCGAGAAGCTGGTAGACAAGGGGAAATAGGTGTAAATGTGGTTTACACAGATTTTAGCAATGCATCAAATGCTATTATGAAAAATATGGAGAGATGTAGGTTATATGGCTTATGTGGGTTCTGAACTTGGAGGCAAGCCTCCACTGGAATGCCCACAGTTCTGAGTTTAGCTGGCCCTTTGCAGTTTAACATTTTAAAAAATGACCATATATTTTTCTGGATTGGATACATGTACAATGTGTTTTAAAAAACCACACTACTCTAGATGATTTGCCACAGAAGCAAAAATTTTGATGGTAAGAGGGGAAAGAATAAATGTGAGAAAGGATTGGCCAATGAGACCAGATATTATGAGTATGTGCAAAGTACTTATAATGCAGTTAGTATGTGGACATTCAGAGCAAGGTAGAGACATTTTGTTAACAATTCCCCTCTGCTAATCACATGGAAGTCTGAGAAGGAAGCTTGGGTCAGGTTTTTCAGCCATTTTAAAATTGATGCCATGAAGAGTGGCCTTCAGGACTCAGCCCATCAGTAGATGAGAATAGGACTCATCCAGCAGTATTACCACATTTGGACATGAAATTGGTGGGAACAATACTATGTAGAAATTGGGTTAAGTCTGAGCCTGCTCTCTCCAGAGAATGAGACCGAAAACAGTGTTCCCTTCCCTATTATCTTTTTTACCATTCATTTAAATTTTATTTTTACATATAACACAATAATATAATACATATGATTTTATAAATATGTAATAAATTATGATAAATATGGTTCTTTTTTGTGATCATTGTTTGTCGTTTCTCATGGCATAATAGTATTCCATTACAATCATATGCCAAAACTTGTTCAGCCATTCCCCAAATGATGGGCATCCCTTCACTTTCTAGTTCTTTGCCACCACAAAAAGAGCTGCTATAAATATTTTAGAACATAGAGTTTCTTTTTATTTTTCCTTGTCACCTTAGTAAATAAACCTAATAATGATATTACTGGATTAAAGGTATATAAAGTTTTATAACTCCCTATTATTTTTTGAGAGAACAGAAATATTTGTATTTCTGTTCTTGTTAAATCTTTGAAAGATATGAGTCTTTGTAAAAGCTAATTGATGTTAAATAGTTATATAGGACTGTCAAGTTCCTGGCAGTTGTATAACAGCTGTAAAAAGATACAAGAAAGTGGGATCAAGCTCATGACTTTAGGGAAAATGCACTCCAACCCATCAGGGATACCTCTAGAATGTTGGAAGGAGATATAGCTGGTCTCACTTTTGGAAGATGAGACCAGGCTACTTTCTACATTTGCATTAAAGCATAGATAACATGCTTATCAAATCTGTGGCTGGCACAAAGCTGAGGGACAATAAATTTATATTATTATATATGGAATATTATATATATATATGGAATATTATATATAGAATAAAAATATTTTCTAGATTATGACATTGGAATAAATTAAATAAAAATAGATTTTAAAAAGATAAGTGTAAAATCTTATGGTTCAACACACCATAAGCAAGGCTAGACAGCAATTTGTCTGAAAAGATGTGGGGAGATGCCATGTATTGTAACTGATAGAAAACTGGACTAAGACCCAGGAAGAGCTGGTTTCAAGTCCTGTCTCTAACACATACTGGCTGTATGGCAGATCACCTTATCACTCAACGTCAGTCGTGAAATTTCTCTCATTCTAGTGCCCAGGCAGCTAATCCATCTGCATTATGCAGACTTCCTGATCAATTAAATAACAGGTCTGGTTAAAACAACAACAACAACAATGAAATATATAGTAGGAAATGGCCAAAGTAATCCTAAGTTTGATAAATGCAAAGATCCAAGTTTTGGGAACAAGAACTCACTATTTGAAAAAGTTTCTGGGAAAACTGGAAAGTAGGTTGCCAGAAACTAGTAATAGTCTAACACCTCACACTATATACCAAGATACGGTCAAAGGGTGTACAAGATTTAGACATAAAGGGGGATACCATCAACTGAGGAATTGTTGAACAAATTATGGTATATGATTATGATGGAATACTATTATGCTATAAGAAATGATGAATAGGATGGTTCAGAAAGAGCTGGAAAGACTGATATGAATTTATGCAAAGTGAAGTGAGTAGAACTAGGGGAATATTGTATACAGCAATATTGTAAGGATGATAAACTGTGAATGGCTTAGCTATTCTCAGCAATACAATTCAAAACAATTCTGAAGGACTTTCAATGAAAATGCTATCCACCCTTAGAGAAAAAACTGATGGAGTCTAAATACAGATTGAAGTATACTTTAAAAAAACTTTTTTTTTCTTGGACTATTTCCTTTCACAACATGACTAATATGGAAATATGTTTTTCATGCATGCACATGTAGAATCTAGATCAAATTGCTTTCCTTCTTAATGGGTAGAGGAGGGAGAGAATTTGAAACTCAAAATTTTTAAAAATGAATGTAAAAATTACTTTTCCGTGATTGGAAAATAAAATAAAATAAAATATTCAGACTAAAAGTTTTAAGAGTTTACTGATGCTTGTAATAGCAAGAACCACCTACAATAAAAATGATTAAAATATCTTTGCATCCATTAAAGTATTTAAATTCTTGTCATTTTCATCTGTTAGAAACTCTAGAGATGATCCTGGTACTCCTGGTGTAGTGGGAAAAGCTCTGGAATTGAAGCCAAAGGATCTGGTTTCAAATTCTGCCTCTACTGCTTACTACTTGTGTGACCATCTGTTACAACATCAAGCTTCTGTTTCCTTATTTGTAAAATGACAGAGTGGACAAGATGATTACTGAAGTCCCTATCGACTGGCGTGTTGTGAAACTCAAATGAGATAAGGTATGTAAAGCTCTTTGAAAATGTTAAAGTGATATGTAAATACCAGTTATTGTTATTATTTTATTTTTTGTTTTTAACCTCTAGTCACCAGTCCTCCAGTCTGGTGATGACTTCATTTTCTGAGTCTTCTACTGCATTCCTGCTGAGCTCATACAGCATTTATAGAGTAATACAGGGGGGTGCTGGCAAACAGTTAGTAACTAGGTCACCCCCCCCTCCCTGACAAATGTAAGCATGCACATTTTGGAGTTTAAGTTTCATTTTTAACAGTTTCTTAACTCTAGACAATCAATAGAACAAAAAATCAAGCCTTCATTTGTAGTGATTGCTGATTTCTAATGTGTAAATGCTCATACTGAAAATTAAACCATTCAGTTACTCCTCCTGCCTCCCATCTTCTAACTCTAAATTGATGATCCCTAAGAAATTATATCAATTGGACAACTTCTGTCTAGCTCCAGAAAAACATACCTCTTTCTTATTTCATAAGAGACTAGATTTCACAGATAAAAGCTCTTGTGGTAACCAGAGAAACCTGGAGTCTCTGAGGCTATACCTCAATAAAGTTCTAAATGGCAAATAAACATTGCCTACAAAGACTTTTAAAAATTCCCTCTTCTTATGGAAAATTCATAGATCTCATTCATTTGTCCAATAAATATGTCCTGGACCAGTCTACTATGTGGAAGACATTTTGCTAATGATGTTCAGTTCACACACGTGTGTGAGATTTTCTTGGCAAAAATACTGGAGTAGTTTGCCATTTCCTTCTCCAGATCATTTTCCAGATAAGGAAACTGAGGCAAACAGGGTTAAATGACATGCTTAGAGTCACAAAGCTAGTAAGTAGATAAGGCCAGATTTGAACTCAGAAAGATGAATCTACCTGATTTTAAACCCAGTGTTTTGTCTATTGCACCACCTAGTTGCCCTTAGACCAGAGTAATTTGGGAGGGAGTAGTAAAATAAAGCCCTGGATTGAAAATTAGAAGGTGTGACTTTTGAGTGTTGGTCTTGCCATTCATTAGCCCTGTGTATTGGACACTGGAGAATGTCAGCTGGGTTGAAAAGCAGAACAATTTTAATCTGTAAACTATTTGAGGATCTATTTAGAATAGTGAAGTGTTCCCTTGATGCAGGCCAGCAAGCAGAAATAATAGTGATATTAGAGAGATTAGCCCTTGGGTGCAAAGGAGCAGTGAGTTTATGAATGTAAGGGGTGAAAATGGTTGTTTTAGTAATATAGTTGTGTGGGGAGGGAAGAGAAAAGATTTTGGCAATGAGTCCATTTAATATATAGAAAAGAAAAGAGCATTTACTAAATGCCAGGCACTGTGCTAAGTGCCTTTATAAAAATGATCTCATTTGATCCTTACAATAATCCTGGGAGGTAGGTGCTATTATGACCCCCATTTTACACAGGAAACTAAGACAGATAGAGATTAAGTAGTTTGCCCTGGGTTACAGAGTAAGAAAGTGTCTGAGATCTTTTTTGTACTCAAGTCTTGTAACTCCAGGCCCAGGACTCTATCCATAGTAGCAACCAGCTACCTCTCTGAATGAAAGAAGCTGGGACTTGGGATAATTAGATTAAGTCTACACTGCCCATCTTTAGATTTAATCACCAAAGGTGAGAACACCTCTAATTCTGGGAGGTCTGTAACCCACGTGTGCTAGAGTGAGTGATGAATCAGAATCTACTGACTGCCCCCTAGGCAATACTATGAGAATCGTCTATTGTGACTGGACATGCAAATTAGGAGGGAGGAACAGGAAGTGATGCATAAGTGAACCCTTTAAAAGGAGAAGGTCCTCAGTCAGCTGGGGTCTTCGGTGGAAGAGAGCATCTGGTGAGGACCTCTTCTGGATCATGGAGGAGTGTTGGAATGCTGAGACTCTGGTGGGACCTCTGACTGCTTCCCTCTGAATTGTCACGTGGGTAAGTTAGGCTGACTCTCTCTCTCTCTTCCCTTGGTGTTTCTGGAGGCTCTACCCTCATGGAGGCTTTTCTTGACTCTCTAATTGTAAAAGGCCTTGTGACTAGAAGCCTCATTTAATTAACCTCTGCGCCCCTCTGCTGGGATCTCTAAATTCTCACCTGGTCTGGGCCGGAGTTTCTCTCTCTCAATTTCCCTACCTTCAACCTTCCTAATTGTAAATAAACTTCCACAAAAGTCAATTTTGACTTGAGATTATTCTTAATTGAGGATTGATAATAGTTCAGTCCTCTGGGTGACCATCTTTTAATATATTGAACCCATAAAACCCATTTTCCCCCTTACAGACTTCAAGTCCCTGTAGTGACACTGTAAAGATGAGAGGTTTGATATGAGCCTAGAGAAAGGAATACTCTCCTGTGTGCAGAGGGGCTTGTGTGACCCCAGCCTTGAGGGATTGTGTCTGGGCTCTGAGTCCTAAAGCTCTTGATACATCTACCATATCAATTTGGGAACAATGAATCAATTCAATTAAAAAAAGAATTTATTAAATATTTACTGTGTGCTAGACATC
Source organism: Gracilinanus agilis (assembly GCF_016433145.1). Taxonomy (NCBI): domain Eukaryota; kingdom Metazoa; phylum Chordata; class Mammalia; order Didelphimorphia; family Didelphidae; genus Gracilinanus; species Gracilinanus agilis. The sequence continues at coordinate 341,829,697 of NC_058130.1, read as the reverse complement.
AGAGGCATCCTGACATAGAGGATAGAGAACTGGCCTCTGAGTCAGGAAGACCTTAGTTCTAATCCTGTCCCTGCCCTATGCTTGTCTTTAGCTCTCAGGCAGCCACATGAATGTCTCAGGGTTTTCTGTAACTCTCTTAAGACAAAAGGTTGTAAAGAAGGTCCCTACATCACTCAATAAATACTCCATCATATGAAAATCACAAATTTGGTCTAAAAAACTGTGTGAAGAACTATGAATACAAAAAATGAAAGCCACTAACTGTCCTCAGGGAGCTTACATTTATCTGTGGGGAATATAACATGTGTTTTATATATATATATATATATATATATTATATATATATATATATATAT
>NC_058130.1:341790390-341826729 GCF_016433145.1 Gracilinanus agilis | reverse complement strand
CTCATTTCTGGGACCCTGTTTTCAAGCCACTCACCTAGTCCATCCATTCTATCCTCAATTTCCCTCCTCTCGCATAATGTAAAAAACTTGGCTCACATAAATTCTAGAGGTAAGCTTGTATGTTGGCAATGCCCTCTTTGGGGGTCCAGGTAATTTCCTCTCTGTGAAGCAAATCAATAAGTTAGTGTTGTTTGTATTTAATGGAAGATAACCCAAGCAATGGATTCACTTTCTAAGTAATTTTTACTGATCTCTGACATAGATTAAAGAACTGTATTTGGGGTCTAAAATGCTTTCTAGCCATTTAACTGAATTTGAGCTTTTATTTTTCCTTTAGCTCATCTTGTCTTCTGACAGGTGGCTGAGAAGGGAAAATGAGAAGAAAGCTGGCTCAGGGGAGCCTCAGTGATCTCAGACTTCTCAACAATTATGAGAGGGGGACAAGGACAGGGAAACCTCATAGGGTTATAGTAGTTGTGTTTTCACACTCTCCTTCCTTTAGCTTTTCCTGACACTTTTCTTATTGTCATGTAAAATATGTTCGAACATACAAAGGATTTTTCCTCCCTCGAGGTATAATATCTCATTTCCAAAACTTGCCTGGAAATCACTGGCATCTCAACAATAGACACAACTAGGGTTGCAGAATAAAAAGGTTTCTGGGAAAACAAACATATTTTAAAACTTTAGCACATTTTCTTGGCTGGCTGTGGGTATCCAGGATACTAAGTGATCTTTAATACTGAGAAAATTATTAGTACTGTAGGTACAGACCATTTTCTTGTGTGACTTTAAGGTAATCAATCAATCATTTAAGCCCCTACTATGTTCCTAAGCCCATAGATATAAAGACAAAAATGGAGCAATTCCTGCTCTCAAGAAGTTTATACTTCATAGGAAAGAAAAAATGTAATTTATATTAGATCAGTAGTGTACCAATGATGCTAAATATAAACCCTATAAATCAGAGGATATGACTAGTCTTAGCTGTTTGACAAGATTACTTGAAACTCTAAGAGAGAATGAGAGCAGCTGAGGAACTTATTGATTTAATGTCTGTAAGTCTAGTTTTTCTTTAAAAGGTATTGACACCATTCTTGAAATTTCATTGGCTCAGGGGACTAAGGCTTAGGCTTCCTCATTACTTGAGTACAGAAGAGCCAAGAAAAAATGGACTGAAGCTCCTCCCTAGGGCCTCTGACCTCAGTCATGGGGCAGTGACTATTTTTTGCTTTTTATATCCCTAGCAGTTAGCACAATGATTGACACATAGTAGGAACTTAATAAATGTCTACTGATTGGGTCTTAATAGATATTTTTTGTTTTGGCATTTTTCAGTTGTTTAAGTCTTCATGTCTCTATTTGGGTTTTTCTTGGCAGAGATATTCTAGTGGTTTGCCTTTACTTTCTCCAGCTAAGGTAAATAGGGTCAAGTGACTTTTCCAAGGTCACACAGTTAGGAAGTGTTTGAGAATAGATTTGAACTCAGGAAGATGAGCCTTTTTGATTCCAGGCTTGACATGCTATCCACTTCACCACCTACGTACCCCTTATAAATACTTATTGGTTTATTAATTGAGTCTATCAAGATGACAGATACCAGTATAGGAGAGTCAGCTCAGCTGAATCCAGGCTAGGTGAACATCCTCTTTCTTACCTTGAATGTCCTTCTCCCACTATGACTAAGTCCACTTCTTTTGTCAACTGTTAGATGGACTATGATGTTAGATGGACATTTCATTCCAGTTTTGACTACCAATGGACCAACCTGAGTCAAGCCCAGCTCATGATATAGGGTAACTGGATAAAAACTATTGCTTATTCAATCTAAGCTAGTTTGTGCTTTGCCATCCCTACAAAGGGAGGATATGAATAGAATCCTCCCTGGCCTTAGTTCCCTGACAGTGTATATGTACTTCCTTAAGTACCCAACTAACTCCCAAGGACTAATAATATAAAGGAATAGGGACTGGATACCATCTCTGCAATTTACAAGTGAGTCATGTAGTCAATGAATCCAGGTTTTTGTTTTTGTTTTTGTTTTTTTACTCCAAAGCTAACTGTTTAACCTCTATTCCACACTAGTTGGAGAGAGAAAAAAATATTGTCCTGCCTCCAGGAGCCTCATAAAAAATTTTACACTGGAGACTGAGGGCTTCTGGGTTTTGAAACATTAAAGGTAGTAAAATGTAGTTGTCATCACCAAATTAAGAGTCACAAAACCCCGGTACTAACCACAACTCTCCCATTTACTTTCTGTGTGACTTAAAGCAAGTCATTTTTATTTCCCATACAAGTTCATGGATTTCTAAAATACGGTTGTCTCTTCCTCCTCCTCCTCCTCCTCCTCCTCCTCCTCCTCCTCCTCCTTCTCCTCCTCCTTCTCCTCCTCCTCCTCCTCCTTCTTCTTCTTCTTCTTCTTCTTCTTCTTCTTCCTCTCCTCCTTCTCTTTCTATCCTTTCTATTTTCAACTTCCCTCTCCCTCCACAGTGTAAAAAACTTGGCTTATTTAAATCTTAGAGGTAAGCTTGTGTGTGGGGTGACCTGAAGCATGCTCTCTTTGGGGGCCAGATAATTTCCTCTTTGCTTAGCAAATCAATAAAATATTGTTGTTTTCCTTTAAGGTATGCTTTTTTCTTCAAAGGAATCATTTTCTAAGTAAGTAATTGTCATTGGTCTCTGACAAAAGATTAGAGAACTGTGTTTGGGTCTGAAATGCTTCTTTGGGCCTCAGTTTCCTTATTGGTAAAATAAGAAAGTTAGACTAGATGGTCTCTGAGAGGTTTCCAACTCTAACAGTAACTTTAACTTCAAGGAGTTATAGAATTTAAGAGCTGGAAGCAACTTCCATGGCCATCTAGTTCAACCCAAAATGGAAAGGAACACTTGGCTATAACTCCATCTCCTCACTCTGTGTATTATCATTGGATAGACCCCCTACCTCGGTGTCACCTTCCTCCTCACCTCCACTTTCTCCCTTTCCTGGTTTCCTTCAAGTCTTACCTAAAGTTCTACCTCTTCTATATTTATTTGAGCTGATACAAAGTGAAGAGAGCAGACCTAGGTGAACATTGTACACAATATGAGCAATACTGTTACAGTGACTAACTGAAAAACTTAAGCTATTCTGATCAATACAAATTCCATGCTCAGGGAGAAAAGAGCAGTAGTATGGAGTGAAAAAAGAAGAGTGAGAATTTGGGATTCAAAATTTAAAAAAAATGTTAAAAATTGTTTTCACATGTAATTGAGAAAAATAAAATATATTTTAAAAATACAATGATTTAAGAAAATTCCAAAGGACTCGTGATGAAAAATTCTATCCACCTTTAGAGAGAAAACTAATGGACTCTGAATGCAGATTGAAGCAATTTTTTTACTTTATTTTTCTTGCTTTTTTTTGTTTGTTTGCAACATGACTAATATGGAAATGTGTTTGAATGACTTCATATATAATGGGTGTCATATTTTTGCCTTCTCAATGGATGAAAGGAGGGGAGAATTTGGAACTGAAAATACATTAAAAAAAAGTTCTACTTTCTATCTACAAGATTTTCTTAATTTCCTCCCCCTACTTAATACTATCTCATTTCCTCTGTTGATTATCTCCAATTTATTCTGTAAGTATGTAGTTTTTGTTTGTTGGTTTTGCCTTTTCCTACATTCAAATATGACCTTCTTGAGTCTAGAAACTTTTCTTGCCTTTCTTAGCACAGTAGCTGCACATAGTAGGTGCTTAATAAATGTTTATCAACCTGATTGTAATAAACAGGACAAGTGGTTATACAGCTTCTTTGGGAAACTCATCATCTCTTAAAGCAGCCCATTTTCCTTCTGACCCCATCTAATTGTTAGGAAGTTTTCCCCTGACATTAAGTATGAATTTGACTCTTTGCTTCTATCCACTGGTCTTGATTATGCTCTTTGAGACTCCACTTAACAAATCTAGATCTTCTTTCACATGGTAGCCCTTCAAATATGTGAAGATAGCTGTCATTTCCTTCCCCCTGCCCAAGCTTTGCTTCATCAGGCTAAACATACCCATTTTATTTTTCCTAGAGTAGCCTCTTTTCTGCCAAGTTTGGCTGTTCCAATTCGTTTCAGGTTATTGCCACTTTGAGAGCAGCAAGGAGCCAGCTGCAACTGAGAGAACCCTGTGTAGGTAGCAGACTCCCAAGACTCTTCCAGGAAAATGACTTGGTGTTTCTAATCAGTGCAGCTGCTAGGGCCACCTAAGTGCCAGCAACACTTCCCAGAGCTGAGAAAAAAAACATCTAAGAAGACAAAGGAAATCAAAGATGAGCAGCTGTGGACAGGAATGCTTAGCAGTTATATTTACAACGGAAATTCTTCCCTGGGGCTTGTTTCCCCAAGTCATTAAAAACACTGATTGTTTAACTCTTGCAACATTTTAATTGGAATATATTCCTGGTGTCTTGTATCAAACTCTACTTCCATAGTCCGTGGTCTCTTGTTGGGCAAGGCCTTTTAGATATGAATTCAGACCAAATTTTCCTTGGCTGAGATCTCTTTATCATGCTCTCTCAGCCTCGTGGTGCCTGCCCCACTTTTTCTGCTATCTCTGGCTTAGGATACATTAGGCCCCTTACTTTTCTTTTGGGAGTAGTCTAATGCCTCTGCCTTTTCACATCTCAGAGTTCCTTCTTCTGTTACCTTAAAAAAGCCCAACACCATCTAAATATGCTAGGAAAAGTGGTATTTGCTTTTACTCTTCTTATTAACTGGAATATATATAATGTCTTCATGTTTACAAAGAACTATACACATATTTTTATTTTATCTTTGAAACTATACTGAAAGATAAGTGCTATTATTATCTTTTATTATTTATAGAGAAGGAAACTGAGTATAGGTGAAGTTAAGAGACTTACCCAGACTCACCTGGGTAATGTCTGTCACTTACAATCACAGCTAGTAAGTGTCTGCAGGCAGATCATCAGCATCATAATAGTATTTATACTGACACAGTGCCTCAGTTACAGAAAGGAACTTCATACTGAGATCCACTGATCAGCATGAGATGTAACAGTGTTCTTTATGGCTAGTGTAGAAGGTAGCCTCAAGAAAGACTGATTCACATAAGAAATGACAAACGGGATGTCTTCTGAGAAACTGGGGCAAATTTGTCTGAATTGATGCAGACCCAGGCGAGCAGAATTAGGAAAACAAGTTATTTATTAACAATGACTTTTTAAACATTTAATAATATTTATTTTTTAGAAAAGTTAACAAGGTTACATGATAACAATGACTTTTTAAAGAAAAGCAATTTGGAAAGATTCAAGAGCTCTGCTCAATGCAGGATTGATGAGGAAACATGTTCCCACTTCTTGCATCCAAGGTACAGGACAGTACCTACATTTTTGGATGTGGTCACTGTGTGGCTCTGTCCTGCTTGACTGGAATTATTTAGTACTAGAATTATGTTTTCTTTGTATTTGGGGAAGGGATTTAAGGGGGATAGGGAGCTTGTGATTGATAGGATCAACAAAAATGAAGAAAAGAAAGAGGGGACTTGAGGTATTTTTTAAAAATGCACAGAAGAGAACTGAAGGAACTTCAGAAAGAACTCATATAAACAGGAAAGCTTTAGAAGTAACATACCTTGAAAAAAGTGACAGGTGGTTGTGAGATTTATGTTTTCACATACAATTCAATTTTTTTTGTCTAAAAAAACCCAACCCAACCTTTATTATAGCACTTACTCTATACCCAGCACTATCTAAAGTGCTTTACAATTATTTCATTTGATCCTCACAACAATCTTTGGAAGTAAGTATTATTATTATCTCCATTTTACAGATGAGAAAAATGAGGCAGAGGATTTAAGTGGTTTGTCCAGTGTCACACAACTAGTTAAGTATCTGAGGTCAAATTTGAACTTAGATTTTCCTGACTCCATGACCAGCACTCCATTCAATGCCTCTTTAATCAAATTGTGATGGTATTATGACATGTTGGATTTTCCATTGGCAACTATGATTATTAATCATATTGAAATAGAAGATGGTAGAGAAAGTACACAGACCAACCTAATCTCTACCAAATTACCCTCCAAAAATGATATAACACCTTAAAATAAATTCTCGAGCAGCATAACACACAACAAGATGATATGAAATAATTTTTCAGCCCAAAACAACTTAGAAGGCTGACACAAAAGATCTAGTGCACAGTGTTGGAAGTAGAGTTCAAAGCAGCATGCCAAGGCAGAGCCCTTAGGCACAGCTGAATCCACAGCAAAAGCTTCCTGAGCTCTCAGCCACAGACATTTAAGGGGGTTGGGCAACTGCTCAGAAGGAAATTACAGGGGTCCCTTTGCTGGCTTTGGGTACAAGATTCTTGTTCCACTGCACATGTATAGAACCAGGTATGCAGTCTGGGAGCATAAACTCAGGTTGATGAGGAGCATTATTAGTACATAACAGCACTTGTGGCTACAAGGAAGCAGGGCACCCTGGTCACATTTCCAAAGCATAAAAGAGTGCTTGTCATTACTCACAGGTCAAAACAGAGGCTGGGAAAGTATTAAACACATTTCTCCTAAGATCATACCACCTTGGAAGAATTGAAAACTTATAGATGCCTCTGAAGACAGCTAACACAAAGAAACTGAAGCTTAGAACAGTGTTGTCTTCACCACAAGAACAGAGCCCAACATTAACATGTTTTTATAATCAGAAGGAAAGAAAAAGACTGGAACAACAAAAAAAGAAAATCAACATAGAAAGTTATTTTGGTGACAGGGAAGACCAAAATTCAAACTCAGAGAAAGACAACAAAGATAATAGTGCAGCATCCAAAGCCTCCAAGTAAAATATGAATTGGTTCCATGTCCAAAAATAATTAATGGAGGAGCTCAAAAAGGATTTTAAAAATCAAATTTAAAAGTGTAGAAGAAAAATTAGGGAGAGAAATGAAAGTGAAATCATGAAAATCATGAAAAAAGAATCAATAGCTTGGTAAAGGAGTCACAAAAAAATTGTGGAAGAAATTAGTTCCTTAAAAAACACCATAGGACAATTAATAAAAGAGGCAAAAAAATCCAGTGAAGAGAAGAACTTTTTAAAAAATAGAATTGAAGTGAAATGAAAAAATGAAAGAAATGACTCTTTAAAAAGTAGATTTGAGCAAATGTAAAAGAAGGTACAAAAGTTCACTCAAAAAATCATGCCTTAAAAATTAGAATTGGTCAAATAAAAGCTAATGACTCCATTAGACATCAAGAAATAGTTAAAAAGATGAAGAAATAAGAGAAAATGTGAACTATCTCATCAGAAAAACAACTGACCAAGAAAATAAATCCAGGAGAGATCATCCAAAAATTATTGGACTACCAGAAAGCCATGATTAAACAAAAAAGCTTAGACATCATCTTTCAAGAAATTATCAAGTCAAACTTCCCTGATATTCTAGAACTAGAGGGTAAAATGGAAATTGAAAGAATCCACCAATCACCTCCTGAAAGAGATCCCAAAAGTATAATTCCTAGGAATATTGTAGCCAAATTCCAGAACTCCCATGTCAAGGAGAAAATATTGCAAGTAGCCAAGAAGAAATAATTCAAATATAATGGAGCCACAGTTAGGATAACACAAGATTTAGCAGCTTCTACTTTAGCAATGATGGGCAAACTATGACCCACGGGTCAGATGCGGCCCCCTGAAATGTTCTATCCAGCTTCACGACATTATTCCTAATCTGACAAATACAATGAGTAGGATACAATACAATGAAACTTTGAAAGAGTTGTCTGAGAAGCAGACTGACAGATGAGCATTTCCTTTCCTTTGGCCCCCTCTTTAAAAAGTTTGTCCATTACTGCATTAAAGCATCAAAGGTCTTGAAATATGATATTCCAGAGAGCAAAGGAGCTAGGACTTCAACCAAGAATCACTTTCCCAGCCAAACTGAGGATAATCCTTCAGGGAAAAAATTAGGGACTCAATGAAATAGAGACTTTTCAAACACTCCTGATGAAAGACCAGAACTGAATGGAAAATGTGACTCTCAAATACAAAACTCAAGAGAAGTATAACGAGGTAAACATGAAAGAGGAATCAAAAGACATTCAAAAAGGTTAAACTGTTTATATACGTACATGGAAAGATGATTTTTGTAACTACAAAGAACTTTATTAGGGAAGTAAGAAAGAATAAACATTAACAGAAAGTGTGAGTTGAATATGATGGGATGGTATTAAAAAATGAAATTAAGGCACAAGAAAAAGGAATACTTTGGGAGAGGGGGAAAGAAAAATAGAATGGGATAAATTATCTCACATAAAAGAGGCATTTAAAGCTTTATCAGTGGAGGGGAAGATGGGGGAGATAAGAAGGGGAACACATGAACTCTCATCAGAACTGACTCAATGAGGGAAGAACATAAACAATCATTTGGGTATAGAAATCTATCTTGCCCTACAGGAAGATAGGAGGGGAAGGGAATAAGGGAAGGGGCTGGGGCTGATAGGAAAAAAAGGGCAAATTGGGGAAAGTGGGAGTCAAAAACAAAATGGGGAAATTGGATGGAGAGTTAAATACACAGTAATTTAGTGGTGTAAACTTTTTTTACAAGCCTCTTTAATGAAGGGTTCATTTCTCAAATACATGGAGAAATGAGATGAATATATAAGAATACCAGGATCATTCTCTAATTGATAAATGATCAAAGGATACACACACACACACACACACACACACACACACACACACACACACATATCTATATATAAATATATATATATGCACATAAACATATATATGTATATATAGGCAGTTCCCAGACAAAGCAGTTAAAGCTTTCTAGTCATGCAAAGTCATGACAAACTGCTCTGAATAATTATTTATTAGAGAAATGCAAAAAACCTCTAAAGCACTATATAGGCCATACCTATCAGATTAACTATTATGATAGAAAAGGTAAATGATAAAACTTGGAGAGGCATGGGAAAATTGAGACACATATACACTGTTAGGGGAGTTTGTGAACTGATTCAATCTTTCTGGAGAACAATTTGTACTTATTCACAAAGGGGCTATAAAACATTACATACCCCTTAACCCTTTTGCAAGGTATCCTTCTTATCTTCTTAGCTTTTATATTCAATTTTAGTCTTTTCAACTTTTTCCAATTCTTCTCTTTGTTCCAAGATAAATTGCCCCCATTTGAAATAGCCTCCATCAACCCCAGTATGGTCATGGATGATATTAGGTCTTTCATAAAGCTAATTTCATGTCTTCTGTTCTAATATCTTAGAATTTATAATTTAAAGCTCTCATTTTTCTTCTTAGCAGACCCTTTCTCTTGGAAATTCCTCAAATGCTATATGCACAACAGTAATAAGAACAAAGCAAAAGAAGAGAGAAAACAGTTCCAGTTGGATACTGGAGACAAGACTTTGATAATCCTGAAGGAAGAACAATTGCTGGCCTAATGTGAGGTCTTGATGAGGACAGTTACAAGGATGTGTAAATGAAAAATATGCTAAGGAAAAATAAAGTTGAAATCAATTTGAATTAAGTCTAGGACTAGCCCTAGAATCGCAGGGATATTGTAGAATATAGTCACTTACGCAAGAGCCACTCAAGCTTAGGGTGGCCCAAAATATAAACTGTCTTTTAATTACTATGTCTGTTTTATAGATTTCTATTAATTGAATGTTCATTTACATTATCTGCATTAATTTTATTAGAAGCTTCTCCAGGAAGGGAAAAGTACTTCATCTATATTCTGTATCTCCAATAGTGTTTACTCAATGGGTAGATATCAAAATAGATTAGAAACCAGAATCCAATGATATGTTGTCTTCAAGAAGTACACTTGAAGCAAAGATAAACACAGAGTTAAAATAAGGTGCTGGAGCAGGAAAAAAAGCAAGGGGAGCAATTAAGATCTCAGACAAAGGGAATCTCAACTTTCCAAAGTTAGATAAATTTAAACAAAAAATAACTAACAAAGAAATTAAGAAGATGAAAAGTATTTTGCAAAAGTTAGATGTAATAGACCTTTGCAGTATAAGATTTAAATTTAGGTTTTGACTCAGTATGAGTTATGAAAGTGGTTGCCATTTATAAAATGGCCCTAAGTCAAAATGACTATTAGCAGTTTTTTTTACAAGGTAGAAAAGTGAAAGTTGGAAATGTAGAAAAGAGACAGAACCTTAACAAGCCTACCAGCCCTAAGTGCTTCTCCAGTGAAGTCCAGCTCAGCCCTCAGCAGGGGCTTTCTCAAGTCCCAATCTCTACTTAGATTGCCCAGTAGTCTCCAGCAAGCCAACACAGAATCTAAGGAAAAAGTCCCTCCAAAAGCCAAGGCAGGTAAGTCTCCAAGCCAGAAGAATGCTGAATCTAGGAAGACATGATCTTTTATAGTCCTTTTTCCATGTCATTTCCTATCTCTCCCCCACTTCACAGGAAGCAATCACAGCTTCTAAATTGCCTAGCACTGCCCAGGGGGGCAGTGTCTGTGGGATCCACCTCTCATCCTTTGAGGATATAAACTCTTATCAGAAAGATTCACAAGTTTCTGACTGAATTAAAGGGCAGAGCTCTCTAAGTACTTGATTGAGTTAAGATAATGAAATTTCCTTTCAGGAGAAAATTAAATCAGAATAGAAATCTGTACATGGCACAGTCACAAAAACAGATCTTACATTAACATATAAAAACCTCATAAACAAATACAGAAAAGTAGAAATATTAAATCCATCCTTTTCAGATCATAATGCAATAAAATTATATCCAATTAAGGTTCCTTAATGGATAGGTTAAAAATTAATTATAAAGTAAATAATCTGATCTAAAAGAATGAGTGGATCAGAGAACAAAGCATAGAAACAATAATTTCATTAAAGAAAATGACAACAATGCCCATAGTTGTTGGATGAAGCCAAAGCAGTACTTAGGGGGAAATTTACATCTCTAAATGTGTAGATCATTAGAAGAGAGAACAAAACAATTAGCTGTGCATACAACAAAAAAATCTAGAAAAGGGACAAATTAAAAATTTCTAATTAAACAACAAAATGGAAATCTTGAAAATCAAAGGAGAGAATAATGAAATTAAAAGTTCTTTTAAAAAATTGAACCAATAAATAAAACTAGGAGCTGGTTTTATAAAACAAACAAGACAAAACAGTAATATCAATGAATCATCAGTTAACTTGATTTTTAAAAAAATAGGAAAACCAAATTACTAGTATCAAAAATGAAAAGGATGAATGTGCCACCAATGAAGATGAAATTAAAATAGTCACTAGGAGCTTTTTTGCCCACGTATATGGCATTAAAATAATTAAGTGAAATGTATGAGTTTTTACAAAATATTGTGGATATGATAGTTTTTCTCTGTCACTTTAAGTCTTAGAAAGTTGTTTAGAAAGAAAAAAATTTTTAAAAAGGAAGCTATGGGATGATGATGGCTTCTTCTCTTTGCTTCCATATCCCAGGAAAGCTCCTCCCTTTCAGTTCTTTTTCCCCTGAGACTATGGCTTCTCAAAAGAGAATTCATGATTCACTGGGCTCTCTGATTCCACCCCCCACAGGATCTTTTGACCCAAGTTCCAAAGTCTCTCCCCCAGGTTGCTTCTTCCTCCATTCTCTTATCCCCAAAACCCTGGGCACAACTTGGTAGAATTACTATTTGTAGGTTTGTAACAAGTACACTAGACTTGGAGTCAGGAAGAACTGAACTTAAATCTGGTTTCAGATACTTAACTAGCTATGTGACCCTGGGCAAGTCACTTAGCTTCTAATTACCTCAGTTTTCTTATATGTAAAATAAGGATAATATCAGCATCTACCTACCAGATTATTGTAAGATAAAACAAGATAATAATTAAAAAGAGCTTAGCATAGTACCTGGCTCATAATAAATACTGTATAAATGTTAGGTAGCAGCAGTGATAGCAGTAGTAGCAATAGCAGCAGCAGTAGTAGTAGCAGCAACAGCAGAAGTTGTTGTTGTATTAGTAGATCTAGTTTGAGATACTCATTATGTGACCCAGGGCAAGTCACTTAACCTATGCTCACACTCAGTTTTCTCATCTGCAAAGTGATGATAATAATAGAACCACCCAAGATTGAATAAGATAATAATCTTAAGTATTTATTACAGTGCCTGGTGTAAACTAAATGCTATATAAATGTTATCATCATCATCATTTTTATTTTATCTGGACACCCTGGGCAAGTCACTTTACTTCTATCTACCTCGATTTCCTCACTTTCAGAATAGGGAGAGGTTAAAAAATCTCTTAGAATATTTTGGGGGAAAATGAGATAATATTTGTAAAGCACTTTGCAAGCCTTGAAGCACTCATATAAAGACATTTTCTTTATTATTAAGATGCTCTTTAAGGTCTATGAAGCACTTTCCATATACTATGACTGCTTTGCTAAGATGGCCTCTGTGAAGGGGAAATCCTTTGGTGGCAAATCTCCTAGTGGCTCCCATGAGAGGAGGACAGACATGGAAAGAACAACAACAATCACACAAAGTGAATTGGTCCAAACAGCATCACTTGTTATATCATCTCTCAAAGCGTCACAAACACCACAAACTGAGCCCTCCCTGGAGTTGCTCAAGTGCCTGGTATGAAGTTTTTAATGAAATCAGCTTGTGCCAACTACATCAGTGCTGGGGCTGCCTGCCACAGGCTTCCAACACCAGAGCTGCAGGGAAGTTTAATGGAATAGATATAGGAAGATGGGATGAGGAGAGATCGAATAGAACAATTATGAATTTAAAAAAACATCAAACTTGAGCCTGTCCAAAATCAATGATACCTACTAGTGTCTTCCTATCTTGAAACAAAAAAGAGAAAAGAAAAATATTTAGTTTTCATTTCAGCACTTTTAAACCTTTTAAATCCTTAATAGTTTGGAAAATATTTTCTGTTGTGGGGTAATCCACGTTTGCACAGGGATGTTTGTCCATTTGCCTTTGGTGACCTATTGAAAAACCAATCTGAGGAGAACCAGGAGTATCCAAAGAGGATCTCAAAAAAATCAGGCTTGGAAAGGTCAGTAGGAGCCAGATTGTGGAGGGTCCTAAATAGAAAGGTAAAGACTTTTCATTTTATCCTATAAGCAATAGGGAGACACTCCCTTCTAAATAAGGAGGACAGACCTCTGCATTCAAGAGATAATTTTGACAGATGTATCAAGGAGAGATTAGAAAGAGAAAATATTTGAAACCAGAAGTAAGGAGTCCAGGCAAGAAGTGTTAAAGATGGCTCATCCCTCCACCAGACCTAGCCCTCCCTTCTACAGTTTTAATATTGCCCTGACTTGATACCTTCCTTTGGCCCAATGGACCCAGGCGAAGTAGCCAATGCCTATTGTGCCTGGCTTTTGCCCTGAAAAACCACCTCAATGGAGACTATGAGCATTATAATTTACTTGCCACCCACTACCATCCCAATCGCATCACAAATTAATAAGGATTACTCTCTCCATAACAATTTCACCCTTCCCATTTCTACTCCAACTCTGCTCATCCCTTTCACTTTGCCTTCTGCCATTCCCATTCCAGAATGAATCAATGAACCAAAGAGTAAATGAATAAAAAAAGCATTATTAAATGCTTACTTTGTGTAAAGCACTGTGTCCAGTGCTGGATATACATATGAAAAAGCAGATAAAGTTTCTCCTCTTAAGGAGTTCTCATATTAAGGGGGAAATAACATATAGAAGGGTTTTGTCTCAAGCCATAGTCCTTAGTGTGCAACCACAAAAGAAAGATGATGCATTTGTCATCTTTAATGTCATTTCCACTGAAAAAAAATCTATCAGTTTTTAGTGTTGAACCATTTGACAGTGCTATGGACTTTGGTGGCAAAAATATTTTTTCTGGGTCTTCAATACCTGTTGTTGCAGCACATACATATTGAGGTTGCCAAGAGGAAGCTTTATAGTGGTTGCTTCTGAGGATAATGGCTGCAGGGGAAAGCTATTTATAAAGTCCAGGTATCCCTTCCACATTGAGATTTTACCCATCTTGGTTTCAATATTTCACAGGTCACAATAAGAAATTAAATGAGAATTTTGGGAGAATTTTGCAGAGGCCAGCAGATGACAGAAAAAGTTTAGAGACTTATAAATGCATAAAATATGTGTATTGTAGTATATAATATCAAAATGTTTTCTTTTAATACTATAAATGCACATCATTTCTTTTTAAAGTTAAAGTAAATAAAAAGTTAAAGTCTGCAAAAAGAACACAAAAGCCAAAACATATTCATAGATTTGCCAGATTATGAGGGTGCCATGATAGGTCTGCGATATGGAATGGATACTTGTACTCTGAAAACCTTAAAGCACTATATAAATGCTAACTGTTATGATTATGGTTAACACTTCCAAGTAATTTTTGTTGTTGATGTTGTTCAGTTGTTTCAGTTGTGTCTGACTCCTCGTGACCTCATTTGGGGTTTTCTTATCAAAGATACTGGAATAATTTTCCATTTCCTTCTCCAGCTCATCATACAGATGAAAAAAAAAAATGAGACAAACATGGTTAAGGGATTTGCCAAAGTCAAATAGTGTCTGAATCCAGATTGGAACTCAGATCTTCCTGACTGCAGGACCAGTGTTCTCTCCATTTCACCACCTAGCCGCCCCATATAATAACAAAATGATATTAATAGCAAAGTGATATTAGTCACTAAATCCCAGATCCAGGAACTTCCCTAATTTGGTTTTAGCATGTGCATTTAGCATAATAAGCTACTCAGTGCTTCTTGTTGTCTGAATCTGCCCAACCCAGAAATAATGTGCACACCCAGTTTCCTGTTAAAA
Organism: Gracilinanus agilis; assembly: GCF_016433145.1. Classification (NCBI taxonomy): domain Eukaryota; kingdom Metazoa; phylum Chordata; class Mammalia; order Didelphimorphia; family Didelphidae; genus Gracilinanus; species Gracilinanus agilis. The sequence goes on along the minus strand of NC_058130.1, from coordinate 341,811,907 downwards.
ACCAGTTGGAGTGTCACTCACTATCATGCTCAGCAGAAATCATCACAAATAGCAGTACAGAAATACTGTATCTGTACCCAGTGTTAATGAAAGGCTAACCAGATTGTGTTATCTGATGTGTTATGTGACTGTAATGGAATATTATTAGCATGAGAAGTAAGAAATATTAGCAAATCAAATCAACATTAGAAGACTTAATGAATGAATGAATCAAGAGTGAAGTAAGTTGAACCAGGAAGACAATGTGTACAATGACTACAATTAGGTAAATGCAAAAAAGAGTAGGATGAAACTCTAGGTTGTGCAATTACAAAGACCAAGCTTGGCCCCAAATTAGAGCTAAGGAAATGAACTTCCCTCCTTTTGTTGGTGAGTTGGGGTACCAGGAGTGTGGAGTTTTCTTTTCTCTAGGTTAGACTTGGTTGTTAGTCGATTTTGCCCAATGTTTAAATTTGTTTCCAAGGAAGGCTCTCTGAAGGTGAAGGAAGTATATCTAAAGGCTACTGGGATATGAAAATGAACATCCATAAAACTTAAAAATAGATAAAATGGCTCAAATTGAGTCACTGAACCTATTCCAATTTACAGAGCACACTTTCCAGAGATGAGACAGCTTCCTGTGGGCTGTATGATCTAGACTCAAGTCATTGCTCAAGAGATAAGAATGAGAGTAGACAGAAGGAGTTGGGAGTAGGAGAAAACAAAATGAGCTCCTGAATTTTTGTTGTTTGTTCAGTCATTTTTCAGTCATGTCCAACTCTTTGTAACCCCTTTTATAGGCTTCTTTGCAAACATACTTAGAGTGGTTTGTCATTTCATTCACAAGCTCATTTTACAGATGAGAAAACTGAGGCAAATAGAGCTAAGTGATTGCCCAGGGTCACATAACTAGTAAGTGTCTGGAACCAGATTTGAATTCAGGAATAAATTCTTCCTGAGTGTTCCTGACTCTATGCCCAAATTTTACTGTGTTTTAATAGGACACAAAGTGGTTTTTAGGAAAGCAAATAATACACCAGGAAAATAATTGTGTCCTTCTGATGAGATCAGTCATGCTTTTAGGTGAAAAAAGTTCCATTTGTGTACAGAGTAGGTACTCAATAAATGTAGAGTTGAATTATTTCTTGTGGTTATTAAAATTCAGTTCTTCACAATAACCTTTGATATAACCTAGAAAGTGAAAAAGCCAATGTATTTTGCAATCAATGCTAACTGACTACAGGGCATATGTTTTAATTTGCAGAATAAGTATATTTTTCAAGTAAGAGTTTTTTTCAATGTGTTATGGAAGGAAAACTTCAGTGAAAACTGTATGGATGTATTTTAGGAGTTAGAGAATAGTCTTAAACATTTTAAATGCCATTACTAGAATTCCTCAGAGAGTAAACCTGAACTGGAATCTTTATAGGCCCAGGAGGAGGGTTTCCCTAGAGCTGCCTTAATGACTTCTTCTAATCTTGATTTCTCGATAAAATGTTATTTAAACATCAGAAAGCATAATTCTAGTGAAGTCCCTGGACTGATGTTTAAAGTTCATTGAAACTACGGCAAAAGTAAATGTCAGTGCTGTAGGAAAATATAAGTAAGGTAATGGGGTTACCAGGGATATTACAATAAACTAAGTGTTTTGTGGGAACACACTCTAGGATTTATGAGAGACTGGACCAGGGTGAAGAGACCAGAGTTTACTGGATTTCCACAGGAATGGCAGTTGATCTTAACTGTCACCCAGCTTCCACTAGACCAGAGTATAGTAACAGGCTAACAAGGTAAAAGGGACTTAACAGCTTTAATTATGTTAGACTAAAAGGTGGGAAAGGATTTCTATACTTAAAAATCTAAGGGATAAAACCACAGGGCAATGGGAGGACTTATTCTACTCTTATCTAAGTGATCTAAATTAACAGGGCCCAGGGAGCTGTAAATGGAGTCTCTGGGTTTCTGCCTCAAACCTGGAACCTGCCAGGCTTGAGTGCAGCTAGGACTTAGTGGCTTTGGGATTCTCACTGCAATCCACTGATGATCTCTGGATGCCAGGAGTCAAGATGATCTCAGGTACCAAGTAAAGAGGGTTCTGCTTGAAGCACTGTCCACCAGTTTTCAAACTTCTCCTCCTCTTTTGGCTCTGTAGATTTGTCCTTTTGCTAGATGACACACCACACAGGATCCCAGGGGAAATCAGGAAGCAGGGTGTCCTTTGCTCTGAGGTCCCCCAGGCTGGCAACAGTTTTGCCTACCACTAATGGAGTCCACACTCAGGGCACAGACAGACTTCCTCCTCCTTCATTCCAACCTGGAATTCCCAGCTCCAGCTCCTTCCTGCTAGGTACAACTTAATTCCTAATAACTAGCTAGTCTAATCTTACTCATAACAGTTCCTATGGGCTTAAGAATCCAAGCAATTCTGTCTCCTCAAAGCTTGTTGTATATACTTAATAACAACACAGTGCAAAATACTTCACCCTTTCTAAAAATGTGCTTCTGGTACGTCATTGTATTTCTATTTCATCTAAAATTTAATTTGAGAGCTGAATTGCTTTTTTCCCTTTTCAATTGATTTTTTTAGAAGGAAGCTAAAACAGTGTCTCTCATTTATTTCTTTACGCTGGGAAATCTTAAAGGATAGCATTTAATTTTTATGCTTTTACAGCTCATTTTAAAGCTACGCGAACTCTGGACATTTTTAATTAAAGGCCTTTGAGTAATGGTCAGACTCTCTCACTGATTCATTTCTTAACACACAAAAAGAGAAGGGCAATTTGGTACAGAAGAAAGCAATGTGCACATTTCAAAGGGGTCTAGTTCCATTATATCTCTTGGGGCCTCAGTTTCCTTAGCTAAAATGACAGGATAGAACTTGATCATGGGATCTTAAATTGAGGTTCTTGGATTTTTTATTGTAATATATTTTGATAACTATATTTTGTTATAATTGGTTTCTTTCACAGTCCTATGTGTTTCATTTTATGCATAAAAAAATTCTGTGAATCTTTCCTCAAACATTTCCTAGATGTGTGACCTTGAGCAAGTCATTTAACTACCATTACCTAACCCTTATCACTCTTTTATCTTGGAATCAATAAACAGTATTGATTCTAAGATGGAAGGTAATTTTTTTAATTAAAAAAAAAAACAAACAAATATTTTGCGAAAGGATTTATAAACTTCACAAGACTGCCCAAGCAGTTCATTGAGAACTTTTGGACTAGATGATCTAGTCCTTTTCAACTCAAAATCCTATAATTCTTCTTCCTTCATATAGAGGTCATTTGAGCTAAGCTTATCTAAAAAATGAAGAAACTAGAGGGGGCAATGATTCATCCAAGGCCACACACGCATTTAGTAGGAAAGTCAGGGTTAAAACCCAGATAATTTGTCTCTTTCCCAAACTCCTTCATAGGATGAACCCAATTAAACAAAACATGGGGGGAATCAAGAATAAAACAAATGTCATATATGTAAAAGTTCAATTTACCTGAGATTTCATTTTAATGTAAGCCCAGAAAGCTTACCCACAAAGCACCTTTAGGATTTATGGGAGCCAAAGCAAGAAGAGATGACTTTTTTCTTTTCTGTATCCAATGATGAGATCCAATTACTGGACTCTCAGGAACCTCTCTGCTCCATCTCTCCTCACTCCCACATTACTGTCAGGTCCAACTTTAGGCAAAGTAACTGGTGCCAAGAGGTTGATTGGAGGGACAGTGAAAGACTTTTCCTGGTTCAAAATATTTTCCCTGGCCTGACATTCTCATTAAAAGTCATTAATTGGCATATAGATGGAAGTTGAGGGGCATTGTCTTTGGCCTCTTGAAAATACCCATGTTACCTGGGAAAGGAGGGAAGAGCTTAGTTGGGGGAAGGGAGGAGAGATAGTTTCCACCTCTCCTGCTCTCCCACTAGCTAGCATACGTGAGGTTATCAGATCTGCTCATTGGAAGGCTGCCTACTTTTAAAATTAGACAGAGATGTGATTTTATATTAGTATGAATATTGCTTCTACCCTTGCACACCATGACCCCGTCATATCTTCTCATTCTGTATGATTCTCATCTTTTCTGGAGGTCTTACTCTGGTTCCTTTTATGTCTTAGGGGGAGCAATGCTGCCCCCTTCATTCTTTCATTCATGATTCTTCACTGTCACTACACAGCTAGTTTACTTCTGGAAGACAGCTGCCTATGCAGTATACTTTGAAGGACACTTTGAGGACTCCACTTAAAAATATCTTCCCCTTTGAAGCCTGAAACTTTATAATTAGTCATTCATACATGCTAAATGCTACCTCCTCTCTACAGTCCTCTTTTTCAATGCAAGTACTTTAGGGAGAGGTAATACATTAAATTTGTGGGGGAAGAAGGAAGGGAGGGAGGTAGGGAAGAGGAAGGAGGGAAGGAAGGAAGGAAAGAGGGAAGGAAGGAAGGAAAGGAAGGAAGAAAGAGGGAAGGAAGGAAGGAAAGGAAGGAGGAAAGAGGGAAGGAAGGAAGGAAAGGAAGGAGGAAAGAGGGAAGGAAGGAAGGAAGAAAGAAAGGAAGGAAGGAAGGAAGGAAGGAAGGAAGGAAGGAAGGAAGGAAGGAAGGAAGGAAGGAAGAAAGGAAGGAAGGAAGGAAGGAAGGAAGGAAGGAAGGAAGGAAGGAAGGAAGGAAGGAAAATAGACACAAAAGGTAGAGGCTATCTAAATTAATCTTCCCCATCTACTTCATAATTTCATTTAAGGTAGGTCCTAAACTTTCCTACCCTTGCCTAAAATCTATAGTCCCTCTTGCTCTCTGATTCAATCTCCCATCCCCTTCCTACCAGATTTGCTCAATCTTGCTGCTTTTTCTCAAAAATTACACTGATCTCCTGCACCTCATACAAAGGGTTGTTGCAATTGGACTCTGGAATCACAAGAGCAGCAGTTAAAACAGTATCTACACAATTAAGAAGTCCAGGCCATCTGTAATTACTGAGGCCAAACACCTTTGAGAGATTACACAGATCTCTTCCAGTAAGTGCTGCAGTATTCTTAAAGAATCAACTCGTTGTCACCTGCAAACAGGAGTAACTGGAGGACTTGACCATACACAGTGACTTTTTCTTCAAACTATAGTCTGCACTGAACTTTTCCATCATAGTAGTGAATAGCTTTGCCTCCACCTGCACAGTCATGCCAACAGTGTTCCTTCCCACATTAGAGATCTTATTCTAGGATAAGGTTCTTAACCTGGGGTCCTGGGTTGACTTCATGGGGACCATGAACTTGGATAGAGATAAAAAGTTACCTCTCTATTTCAATGTAATTGAATTCCTTTATATTTGCATGCATTTGAATTGATGCAGAGTGAAATAAGCAGAACCAGGAAAACATCATACATAGTTAACAGCAATATTGTGGAATGATTAACTGTGATAGACTTAGCTACTCTCAGTCATAACAAATATCCAGGACACTTCTGAGGAACTTGGGACAAAGAGTTCTATCTACCTCCAGAGAAAGAACTGCTGGAGTAGGAATGCAGATGAAAGCATATGATTTTTCACGTGTTTATTTGGGTTTATGTTTTGGGGTTTTGGTTTTATAAGATTGTTCACTTATAAACATTAACAACATGGAAATATGTTTTGCATGATAATACATGTATAACCCAGATCAAATTGCTTGCCTGCTCCAGGAGGGGAGAGGGAAGGTGGGAGGGAAATAATTTGGATCATATAATTTTAGGAAACTTATGTGGAAATGTAATTGGTAAAAATAAATAAATACAATTGCGTGTATTTCTTTTTATTCATTTAAAAGCATTATTCTGAGAAAGGCTCCATAGGCACCCCCAGACTTCCAAAAGGATCTAGGACTCAAAACAGCTTAAGAACCCCTGCTTTGAGAAATCATCTTGGGCTGCCACTTCCTTGATGCATAATTGACTCTTTTGGACCTCTCTTTGATGAAAACTCCAGCCTTCTCTTCACTACCTACTCCCTAACTACCCCCTCCTTGGAATGTCCTTTACTTTCCTTCCAATCCTTCCCGTTCTGGAAACATGAACCATGATCAAATCAACTTTAAATTTGTTACTGTATGCCAGTGTGACAACTTACTCCTCAAAGGCTACGTTCTGTATTCCAGTATCGCTTCTTGACCATGGCCCCTCTATGTGTACAGTCTCCCCTCCCAACCATAAGAATGTAAGCTAGAGTGTAGGCCTTTCTTTCCTGTGGCATTTGTACCCTGAGCATCTAGCATGGTACTTGGTACATAGAAAGTGCCTTATAAATGTTTTTTTCATTCATTCATTCATTCATTCATCCAGATAGTCAGTTAGTCTTACTCCAGGCAGGTATCCCCACCAATTTCTACCTGCAAATCCCAATCTAAGCCACCTTGGAGCATCCCTACCTTTACAGCAACTACACAATAGCTCCTTGGTTGGGCTAGACTCCTTAACTGTTGGTGCACCCTAAATCTGGGCCCTCTCTTTTCTCTATACCCTTTTTTTTCAATGATCATTTTGAAGCTTATGAGTTCAATTATCATCACTGTGCAGATGATTACCACATCTGATTATCTAGTACTAACTGCCAATTATTCATTTCCAACTAGTTTCCTATAGACATCTCAAATACAACATTCAAAGTATCAATCATTATCTTTTCCTTAGGATCCTCTTCCTAAATTCTCCAAGTTCCTTTCTTACCAGACATCTAGATTCACAACCTCAAAATTAACCTTGATTCTTCATTCTCTCTACCCCACCCCACATCCAGCCAGTTGTTAAGTCTTGCTAATTTTATTTCTACATCTCTTGTATTTTGTACCCTTCTCTCCATTCACACACCTTCTACCTACCTTTGACTCTAATCCATCTCATCTGAACTATTTATTAAGCTTCCTAATTATTCTTCCTTCTTCAAATTTCTCCCCAGTCTTATCTATCCTCTACTTCTCTGCCAAGGTGATTTTTCTAAAACTCATATCTGATCAAGCCAAGCTCCTAAGGAGAAATCTCCAGTGACTTTCTAAAGAAAGTCCTCTAGGAAAGGGATCCTTAATCTTTTGTGTGTGTGTCAAGTCCCCTTGTGGCAGTTTGTTGAATCCTATAAGCCCCTTCTCAGAATAATGTTCTTTTTTAAAAAAAATCTTAAATAGGGAATGAATTTACTATCTTGATTTTTTAAAAGTTGGGGGAAAAACTCATGAAATGAAAACAATACAAAGTATATCTACTGATTTTCAAAAATGTTTATACTTTATTTTGACATCTAATTTTTTTAAATTTCAGAATAATGTTCTTAAATGCATAAAACAAAATACATAGGATTAAAAACAAAATCAATTACATTGAAATGGTTATCAAAATGTTATCCCCCAAAATTCATGAACTCCAGGTTAAGAACCTCTCCAGGATAAATTAATCAGGGGCAACAGGAACAATAGCAATTGTTTGGTATTTAAAACCCTTGATAATTGTATTCTGGTCTACTTTTATAGCCTATTATTCATTACTCCCCTTTATGCACCCACAGGTCCAGCCACAATGTCCTCTTTACTACTCCTATAGCATTCTTATGCCTTTACATAGGCTGTCCCACCAGCTGGATATGCTATGCCTTCTCATTTCTTCCTCTTGGACTTTTTAATTCCTTTTTTCCCTTTAAAACCCTTACCTTCTGTCTTAGAATTGATACAAGTATTGGTTCCAAGGTAGAAGAGTGGTAAGGGCTAGGCAATTGGTGTGGCTAGGGTCACACAGCTAAGAAGTGCACACATTTGTCCCCAGAACCTCCTGTCTCCAGGTCTAATGCTCTAACCACCTAGCTGCCTCTTAAAGCCCTGCTGAAGTGCCACTTCCTTCCCAAAGCTTTTCCTAATCTCTCCCCACTTGCCACTGTCTTTATCAAAATTTATATTTGCTTCATATATTGTATCTTTATTTTTCTGTGTATATGCTATTTCCCCCAATAGAATGTAAGTTCCTTAAGGGTAAGGACTTTCTGTCTTTCTATTTTTCACACTATCAGATTGGGAGCTCCTTGAGAGAAGGGACCATCTTTTGCCTTTCTTTGTATTACCAGTGCAAAGCATAGTGTCTGGCATACATACATGGTAGGTGTTTAATAAATGCTTATTAACTATCATTTATTCTTTATATTCTTCTGGCATTTAAGGTCCCACTTGCTTCTTGTAATTAGTACTTTTGACCTGAAGTCTTTTCCATCACAGAACTTAGAGGTGGAAGAATCCAACCTCTTACATAATGGATGAGGAAACTAAACCCAAGAGAGAGAAGTTAACTTGCCCAAGTTGGCCCAACTCTTAAGAAGCAGAGCTATATTTTGAACCCAGCTTCCCTGACTACAGTCATCTTTCTTTTAAAAATCCAGTCTGTATGTATGTACCCCAATTCAAGACTACTTGCTTAGCCCTGAGTTCTCCTGGGCCTAGGCTTCTTTGAAAGACTACACTCAGTTTAAAAAAAAATTATTGATAGATTCAATCTTTTTGTTATTTATTTTTATATTTTGCAACACTGTCTTTGCAATAGATTCACTTCTTGCTTCGAAGACATATTAATATATGTATGAAAGGGAGTTTCTATACAAAGAATTCCTTCACAAATAAAATCATAGGTCTAGATCTCCTACTTCCCCTTCCAAAGAACCCCCATTTTATTGTAGCTTTTCTGTTACCTGGCTTCTGCTGCCTATGGACTGACAAGGTGTCACCAAAGGATCAGCACTGCTTTTTATTGATAACATGACCATTCTCTCACAAATCTTTCATAATCTTAATTAGCATCACTGGATCCTTTCAATAGGAAAGAGGCACAAGGGAGGAAGGAGAAAGAATCTGTGCCTTTCTTTTGTGTGATGAGAAAGTCTCAAGTAACATTTCCAAGTATTCATGGAGAAGCACAAATTAGTAATCATATAGAAAAATATCACTTCAACAAAAATGCAATTTAAGAAACATTTATTTAATATCTACTTTGTGCAAGGCATAGTGATAGACACCAGGGAGATAATAAGACAAAATTAGGCATTATGTGACCTCAAATCATCGATATTCTACTATAAGGATATATGTAAGCAGATAAAAAAGCATAAGGTAATTTGGGTAGGATGAGAAAGATCCTAAGACATGGAGATGAGGATGGAGACCTAGGAGATAGAAGGCCTGTGAGAAGGTCTGGAGTTAGAAAGTATAATGATGAATTTAGGAAACAGGAAAACTGGAACAGAAGAATATGAACTTTAGCACAGAATTCTCAGCTCCATTTTGGGGGAAATTCTGTGTATTGTTGTTAAAATTTATATTTTTAAAGTTATATTTTGTTAACTTTTAATATTATTTAGTTTCTTTAGTTTAGGTATTCAATAAATATTCATCTTAAAAAATAAAAATTCTCTGTGTACATAACCTGATGAAATATGGTACCCACACCTATGGTATGAAGGCAATTAAAATAAAATATCCAGAAAGCCAGGCTGTAGCAAGCTTTAAATGTAGGGTGGAGGAGTTTATATTTTATTTCAGATGCAACAGAGAATCACTGAAGATATTTGAACAGAAAAGCAATGGACCAATGCTTTTGGAAGATCATTTTGGCAGTTGTATTAGGACAAATTAGAGCAGGGTAAGATTGAAGACATAACCCAATTATCAGGGGAGTGGAAACAGGAGTTCTGATATAAATGCTTCAATACTACTAGCCTTATTGGAAAGTAGCTAGAAATTTGTGATAATTTTTTTCTGACTGAAAAGCAAATCCTTATGAGAATTCTAATAGATGTAGATAATTTAAAAAGGCTAAAGGGGAAATATTTTAAGGCTAATTACAACTTGATGATGGGAAGCCAGCAGAGGAAGACTACATAAACAAGGCAGGTCATACATTTGCCTGGAAGATTCATTTGCCCTTTCTTTCTACTTTGCTTTTTTCTTCATCTGCTCTTCAAAGTAGTCATTACAAGCCACTGTGAGGGCAGCCACCATAACTACAAACTCATTAAAGTCCACTTCATTGTCTTTATTGGCATCTAGATCTTTCATAATCTTGTCAACCAACTGCGGATCCTTCTGGCACTGAAAAGAAAAAAAAAGGAAATTCACAGCTCTCAAATTTGGGGGACACACAATAGCTCACAAATACCATCTGGCATTTACAGCTGGTATTTACATTGAAGATTTCATCATCCAGAGACATTTTCCAAGTGCGTGGTGTTGTCCTTGGTGCTGAACACCCTGATTTAGACAGGCCCAGTCCCACCCTCTAAGACCTTTATATAACAGCACAGATAAGAATGAACACAAAAACGATCTCCCAACAAGAGAATTTTTTCTTTTATGATAAATAGGAAAACAATTGATACTGTGATCACCTAAAGGTTATTTTCAGGATGGGAAGAGCATCCATTATCAGGAAAGAGTCAAGATATTTTTGGACTTAGAAAAGAAGGGCTCTGTACATAGGAACTCTTACATCTTCTCTGATTAGTGTTTACTTTGTTGTGGTTCATTTTCTCTAGTTGTGAATAAGGTCTTAGAATTAAGAAATCATAGATCTGGAGCAAAACCAGACCTTAGAATTCACCTAATTCACATTCCCCCTGTCCCTACATTAGGGCAGCTTGATGAGACAGTGGATAGAATCCTGGCTCTGGAGTCAGAAGGACCTGAGTTCAAATCCAACATCAGACACTTATTAGTTGTGTTACCTTGGGTAAGTCACTTCTCTTTGTTCGCCTCTGTTTCCTCATCCATAAAATAAGCTGGAGAAGGAAATTACCAACCACTCCTATATCTTTGCCAAGAAATCCCCAAATGGGGTCACAAAGAGTTGTACATGACAGAACAATTATCTAACCCCTTAATTTTACTGATGAGGGACCTGAGCACCACAGAAGTTATGTGACTTCCTCAAGGTCATATGGGTAGTAAGCCAGAATTCTAACTCAGGTCTTCTGACTCCAAGTTGAGTGCTTTCTTCCACTGTACCATACTATCTATCTCTCCTGTTATGTGACATTATTAACGACCACTAGTAAAGCCTATGAGATTTACATTTGATAGAAATCAGCTTGGTAGAAGCAGAATTGTCCTAAAATGCATTGATGTGCCAAATTCGAGTTCACCTATTACAGTGGTTCCCAAACTTTTTTGGCCTACCACTCCCTTTCCAGAAAAAATATTACTTAGCCCCCTGGAAATTAAATTTTAATAGCAATTAATAGGAAAGATAAATGCAGCTATGACCATCACTGCTTCCCTGGATCGCAGGAGCACCCACCAGGAGGTGGTAGCGCCCACTTTGGGAATCACTGACCTATTGGATGCCTCATCTTTAGTGTCATGCAGTGAATTAACTTAGTTGAAAATTTGAAATAAAGCAATACTTCAGATACTCCAGTGTCTAGCACAAGGCTTCGTACAGTTGTTGCATAACAAATGCTTGTTGAATTATACCCAATTGAATTGAATCTTAAACAAGAGTCAGGTAGATCCTGTACCTTGTTTTTAAAAAATGCAAGTTAAGCCTGAGTCACATAGGGCAAAATGTACAAATTATATCACAAGGTCCCTATAATCACCCATCACATTTCAGAAGTGTTTCCCAGACTTACAAGATCCTTTTTTCATAATAATGTCTTGTCTGTGCATCCCAGTTTTGCTCAGATCAATTCAAGGCGGCTCCCCGAATGCCACATGGTATGACTTTTTCCTAGGGACAGTGCCACATTCTGCTAATGGGAGGCCTTCTCCGTAGATTTATTGAACTGTGCCAATTTGAGAAGAGTGTCTATTTGTTATGCACCTGGTCTCCTGAACTGGCTCATATGCCAGACACACCCCCCAGCTATTGATTCCAATCAGCTTGTGCCGAGTTGACGCAGCTTTCCAAATCTTAGTCATTCGCTAAACAAAATTGACTTTTTCCCTCTCTCTACTAAGGAAGCCTATATTTTAATCAACTAAAGAGCAGACCACATGAGATGTCACCATCCATAACTTACATCCTGACATAACTGAATCATACCCAATATAACTTTGCTACTGGCTAGGCATAACTCCCTTCTATGAAGAGATAAAAAAAATATAAAAAGTTAATATGAGTTCCTTTCAGCTGAAGACATTAGTATCTGAGAGGATCTAGAAAGGTCTTATGGGAGAGGTGGGGCTTGAGCTGTTTCAAAGGCCATTAAAGGTCAACAGATTTAGAACTGGTAGGGACTGCAGTGGTTTTCCACTTTTAGCTCTCCCCTCTTGCTCTGCTCAGAGACATACAAAAGAAAGATCATTGACACTATAATCAGAAGGCTTAGGTTCAAAGCTTGCCTCTGATACTAGCTATGTGACCTTGGGAAGATCACTTGCCCTCCCTTAGTCTCAGTTTCCTCATCTATAAAATGGAGAGATTGCACTAGATGGCCCCCAAAGCCCTTGTATCTCTAAATCTATAACTGACAAACTGAAAAAGAGCTAGAGGTAGTGATGTAGGATGATTTAGGGTAGACCTTAACCACATATATCATGAAATGCACACATGCCAGATATGGGACCCTTGATTTTTTATTTGTACATTTGAGTGTGTGTGTGTATATGCATATATATATATATATTATATATAACACAGATTGAATTGCTTACCAGCTCTGGGAGGGGGAGAGGGAAGGGAGAGAAGAAGACAATTTGGATCATATAACTATGAAAAACTTATGAAGAAATTTATTATTATATGTAATTGGTAAAAAGGAAAAAAGAAAAATATTTATATGTGTATATGTTTAAAATGTGTGTGTGTAGCTACAGACCCAGGTGACATTTTCTCAAATTACAAGATGTAGAAGAAGCCACAAAAGAACATGCCTCCATTTACCTCCAACAAAAGAGAGAGAAAAAAAACCCCACTTACTGATAGGAAATCAGTGAGCTCACTCTGGAGCAGCAGTTTCAGCTCCCCTTTGTTGAGCTTGAACATGTCCCCTTCTTTGCTGGAGTAACAGTGGAAGATTTTAATCAGGGTGTCCATGGCTTTCTCCAGTTGGGTAGGCATGGCAGTCAGTTGGACAGCTTTTGCAGGGCCTGGCACCAACCTGAGACTCTAAGCAAGCCCGGTGGAAGGTGAACAAAGCCAGACAGAGAAGATGTAAAACTTCTGTGAAAATAGAACATTCCAGTAGAACCCTGAGACATTCAAGCAAGCAAGGATTGATTGTCAGACTAGCGTAATCATTTTAGCAAGTTTCATCTCACTCTAGAGCAGATCGACAAAACAAAAAAAGAGGTTAGATGGATAGGTTTGGTTTCTGCCTCCCCAAGTACACGTAAGCTAGTAAATAGGCGGTAATCGTATATTCATTTCAAAACAAAGACCCTTCTTCCCCACATATAGAGAATATATTTAATTTCATACCTGTTTGGATAACTCACTTCTGGGTCAACAGGTAGTTACAACTAATTCTGTATGGAATTGACAGGAGTTCCACCCAGCACCCACCAGCTTCCCTGGTAAATAGATGAAAATCACAGGTGACAAGAGCTCCAACCAGAGGAACCTCCTCTCCAGTTATTTGTCCAGAATGAACCGCCTCATGTGGCCATGAGGGAAGGGCTGGGAGTCCTTTGCCTGCATCTGGTTGGGAGGGGGGAGGGAAAGAGAACGGAAAAGAGGAAGCCTGACCTACCATTATAGAACAAGCGTCAGAAATGCAATTAGTTGCTAGGAAGTTGATGACTAGGAAGATAGCTAAATATAGAGAAGAGGTAAAAGGAAAAACTGTTTTGCTCAAACCTGAAGAGACCTTAGCCAAACCAAAGTCAAATCCATGGTAATGAGATCGTGAGCAGCAGCTTATAGCTCAAAAGTTCATGAAGTGAGAGAAATTAATGAGATGCTAGAAGAAACCACACTAGATGTCATTTATTATACTTTGGAAAAACTGACTTTCCCTCAAGTCTAAAATTTAATGATCCTAAGAAGGGAGAGGAGGAATCCCACCCTTTTTTCCTTTCCCACTAATTCCAAGATGGATATCTATAAGTCAATGCAAATAAGGATTGATCAGAGAACCTATGAGCTTACTGAGGAATTAAACCCTACCAGGATGAGCTATACAGAGGTGATTATAGCTCACTATTTTAATACTTCAGAAGATCTATTGGAGTAGGTTCATCTTCCATCAAAACTACTCCTGTGGTCCCCTCCAAAAACCAGTTACCTTTGGGGCCACCATTTGATGATAAACTTCTGAAAAAACTCTGGCAGATCTGTCCCCTGGTTAGTTCTCTCTACTCTTTCTGGCTTAGCACAGTCTTTGGAAACTAAGGCCTTTTCTGTGCAGTGGCAAGTAGAATTTAGGGGGAGGGAGAAATGTAATACTTTTGAAAATGAATATCTTTGGAAAGGATGAAAGCAGAATTCTCTGCTCTTTTCCCCCTACTTTGATGGCTCACACATCCTAGAGTATAGAGACCAAATCATTGATCTCACATAGGTCATTTCTAGTGAACAGAAGAATTGTAGCTAGGAGGTCAGGAAAGGATGGAGGGAGACTGGTCTCTCTTTAGGCTGGACACATCTGACTTCCACAAATATTTGAATCTACTGATCTAAAAACTCTTAAATGGTCCATTAGCCAAACAATATAGATTATAGCTATTATATAGTTACACTACTATACTATACTATTATAGTATATAGTTATACTACTTACTGGGCGAAGAACAGGTTAAGTTGCTAGAATTAAAATGAACAGTAACAGGGGGCAGCTGGGTAGCTCAGTAGATTGAGAGCCAGGCCTAGAGACTGGAGGTCCTAGGTTCAAATATGGCCTCAGACACTTCCCAGCTGTGTGACCCTGGGCAAGTTACTTGACCCCCATTTCCTACTCTTACCACTCTTCTGCCTTGGAGTCAATACACAGTATTGACTCCAAGACAGAAAGTAAGGATTTTTAAAAAATGAATAGTAACAGAATGATCAGTTGAGTGCTGGGAAAAAAACCTGAGGAAATTCGCCTTCTTTCTTCACATTTCAGAGGCTGTGGATGCAGAATATTACGTATACGTATACTATAAAAAGTAGTAGATGATTTGGAGGGTTGCTTTATCTTTTTCCCCAATAAAATCTGACTGTGACCCCATTTGGGGTTTTCTTGGCAAAGAACTGGAGGGTAAACTGAGGCAAACAGGGTTACACGACCTGCCCAGGGTCATACAGCTAGTGTCTGAGACCAGATTTGAAGTGAGGAAGATGAAGCTTCCTGACTCCTACCTAGCTGTACAGCCTTTAAATCTTTCTGTAAAAGTCAGTTATCGCTTGACAATGGGCTTAGAAATATGGTCTATTTATGTTATGGATTTGGGGGCCCTAAAGTAGGGGCAAAGGATGGAAAATTCAAAGAAATTCCCACTTGGTGTTTCCAGGTCTAGGGATTAACTTGGTTTCCTTGAGTTTGTGCCCAGTCGATTGTTTTCTATGGTGTCAGCCCGCCCCCTGGTGTTACCCAGGAGCACTACTTCTCTAGTTCTTCAAATTGCAGTTGCCAGAGGCAACTTTGTTTGAACTTGGAGGCACCTGAATAAAATTGTCATAACTCCAACCTCTAGGAACTTGAAGCATTAAGACTTTAAAAAATCCTGGCAATAGTGGGAGAAGCCTAAACAAATGTTTGTTTAGGCTAGATAGAGATACAGAGAGTATGGGATACTGAGATAAGTGAACAATATCAAAAATAGAATTGCCACTGATGTTTTTATATTGATTGATGATTTACAAGTAGTGCAAGTGTTATTATCTTCATTTCAGAGATGAAGAACTTAATCTCAGAGAGGGTAAGTGACTTGATTAGGTTCAAAGAGATAGTGGAGTAACTGTAGCTAAAATTCCAACCTTTTAAGCCACTACTAGCATGTTACACCATTCTGCCTATAGGGAACTGAGTGAGTGAATGAATGGACAAAGCAGTTTATTAAATACTTACTCTGTGCTCATCAGGGCAGCTGGGTGATAAATAGAATAGAGCACTGAATCTGTAGTCAGAAAGTTCTGAGTTCACATCTAGTCTCAAATCCTTATTATGTAACCCTGAGCAAGTAACTCAATCCTATTTGTCTCAGTTTCCTCATCTGTAATATGAGCTGGAAAAAAAGAAATGGCAAAGCACTACAGTATCTTTGCTGAGGAAACCCTAAATAGGATCATAAAGAGTCAGACACAAAAGGGTTCTAATTATCTCATAATTAGAGAAATGCAAATCAAAGCAACTCCGAGGTACCACCTCACACCTAGCAGATTAGCTAACATGACAGCAAAGGAAAGTGGTGAATGTTGGAGGGGATGTGGCAAAATTGGGACATTAATGCATTACTGGCGGAGTTGTGAATTGATCCAACCATTCTGGATGGCAATTTGGAACTATGTTCAAATGGCTATAAAAGACTGTCTGCCTGTTGATCCAGCCATACCGCTGCTGGGTTTATACCCCCAAAGAGATCATAGGGAAAAAGACTTGTACAAAAATATTTATAGCCACACTCTTTGTGGTGACAAAATTTGGAAAATGAGGGGATGCCCTTCCATTGGGAAATGGCTGAACAAATTATGGTATCTGTTGGTGATGGAATACTATTCTGCTCAAAGGAGTAGAAACACAAAGGAAAAACAACTGCTTGATCACATGAGTTAATGGGGATATTGTTGGGGATGTAGATGCTAAACAATCCCCCTAGTGCAACTATCAATAATGTAGAAATAGGTACTGATCAATGATACATGTAAAACCCAGTGGAATTGTGTGTCAGCTATGGGGAGGCAAGGGGGGTGGGGGAAAGGGAAAGAACATGAATCATGTAACCATGGGAAAATATTCTAAATTAAAAAAAAAAAAAGATTAAAAAAATGGAGTCAGACATGACTGAAAAACATCAACAACAAATGTGCTGGACATTGTTAAATATTGATACAGATCAACCACTATTCAAGCAACTCCAGTGCCTCCTTATTACCTCCATAATCAAACATAAAATCCAATTTTAATACCTTTAACAACTTAATCCCTTCCTACCTTTCCAGTCTTCTTACATCTTTTTTTATCCACATTCTCTTGGGTTCAGAGGCACTGGCCTCCTGAGCAACTCTCCCCTATGGCACAACTCTCTCTGTTTCTGTCTCTGTCTGTCTCTATTGCTCTCCTTCCTTTCTGCCTTCTGACTTCCATGGCTTCCTTTGAGTCTCAGTTATAGTCATCTTCAAGAAGATTTTCCTGGCGTTCCTTAATCTTAGTACCTTCTATATGAATCTACCCTTAATTTACCCTATTTTTGTTTGTTTGCATATGGTTGTTTGCATGTTGTCTCCCTCAATAGAACGTGGGTACCATAAGTTTTTGCTTTTCTTTGTATCTCCAGGGCTTGCCACGATCCTTCAATATAGTTACTGGAGATACAAATGCAAAAGAAAGACACGGTCTCTTTCTTTATGGAATTTACTATAGTCTGGTGACTTTAATACATTGCAAACATAACTTGTGGATGTCACTGCTGATGGAGGAAATGAAAAGTTAGGGAATTCACAATTACTATTAAGGTATAGTCATTGCATTTGATTTTTAGATACTGTATTTAAAATCATAGAAATTCATAGTACTGTTATTACTATGATTCTTCTGTGGGTTGCTGGTATAATACCAGGCATCTATTGCTTTTGAGGCATTTTTGAATTCTACCATTACAGCCTAAGAGTTAGATTTGGAACACCAGCATCAAATTCCTGTGACTCCAAAAATATTTAAAAAAAAAAAAGCCTTAACAGTAATTTGATCAAGGTCACATGGCAATTATGTATCAAAGGCTAGATCTGAATCCAGGTCATCATGATTTTAAGGTCAACTCATCACATGGCTCAACTCTTTAGTAAAGACCTTAATTCACGTGCTAAAGGGGAAGTAAGAAGATAGGAAGCTTTTTATATGAAGATTCAAAGAATAATTCATATATTAGAAGAGATATGAAAACACCAAAGGCTTAAATGTTCCCATGAAGACCTTTTATACATTTCAATTGAATTTGAAATGCTCACTATGCCAGGCACCTTGCAAAAAAGCACTGGTAATTCAAAGGTAAAAATGAAACAATCCTTGTCTTCAAGAAACTTGTATTCTGCTGGGGTTAGGGTAGAGATCAAACATATACAAAGTAATGAGAGACAAGGTTGGGTGAATACTAGCAAAGGATGAAAAATCAGAAAAATCTTGATATTTAGGAGCTGTTACATGAGCTGAGTCTTAACAGAAGCTTGGGTTTCCAAAAGGAGGAGGATTTCAGATAGGGGACAGAAAGAAATGGAATGTCTTATAGAGGGAATAACAGTAAATTCATTTGTTTATAATGTAGGCTTCAAGATGGGGAATCACTTGAATTCAATCTGGAACAATAGGCTGAGCAGTGTAATCCAGAAGTTGTTCAACTGACCAAGGCAAAATATAGCCAGATTATACCTTTTTTAAGGTCACACTAGCTTTTTTGGCTTCTGTATTATCCTGTTTCTTTTGAGCTTACTGGAGTTACTGGATCTTATTTAGGTAAACTGAAGTCTAACTATGTCTCTCCCATTTAGTCCATGTGAAGTTGATTTTTTTTAACCCAAGTGAAAGATTTTCTATTTGTCTCTATTATATCTCATCTTAATAGATGTGACCCAGTGTTCTAACCCAGGGGGTCAACAAACTACATCCCATGAGCAACACTTATGGTTCTTGAGCTAAGAATTGTCTTTACCATAAAAACTTTACATTTTTTTATTTTTTAATTATACTTTATTCCCTCCAAATTACATGGGAAAACAATTTTAATGTTCATTTAAAAAAAACTTTTGAATTCCAAATTCCCTCCCTTCCTCCTACCTCTCCTCCTTCATTCCTTCCCTCTATCCTTCCAGAGACAGTAAGCAATCTGATATAAATTCTACATATGCAATAGTGTAAAACATTTTCCATATTAGTCTTTTGTGGAAGACAAATCAAACAAAAAAAAAAGAAAAAGGTGAAATGTAGTATGTTTTGGTCTGAACTCAAACTCCATCAGTTTCTTCTCTGGAGGTGGATGATATTTTTCATCATGTCTTAGATCACCGAATAGTTTAAACTAGGTTATTCATAGTTGTTCATCAAAAATTTTGCTGTTACTATGTACAACATTTTTTAACATAAAAGTTCATAAAACATTTTTAATGTAAAAGTCATTCTTAACTCCCTGGCAAAACAAAAGCAGGAAATCGCTTGGATTTGGCCCACAGTCCATAATTTGCCAAGACCTGTAAGCTGCCAAAAAAAAATTGGCTCTTGATTGTAATATCCTATCCTCAATAAACTTATATTCCAATGGGGGGAAACAACAGATTAGAAAGGGAGCTGAACAGTAGAGCATAGGGGAAGGAGAAGGAGGTACCTGCATAAGGGAAAGGTGACTTAGTCTAGAGCAGGGGTTGACAACCTTTTTGGCAGTGAGAGCCATAAACAACACATTTTTAAAAATGTAATTTCATGAGAGCCGTATAGTGCTCACAGTGTGCGCTCCTGTAACAGAGCCTGAAAAAAAATTGACTTTATGGCTCCTGCAGAAAGAGCCATACGTTGCCGACCCCAGTCTAGAGAATAGTTTGTCTCCTTCTCAAATGAAGTTTCTGGGAAGAAGTGGCCAATAAGAGAAGAGACCTGAAGGAATAAGAGTGAGGAGGCATCTGAATCAAGTATTTTATAAACTGTATAGCCTTTATAAAAGCCAATTATTATCTTTTGGTTTTCTCCATGTATTTAAACCACCTCCTTTTCTGATCATATATTCCTCAATATCCTTTGTCACTTTTTGAGCATAGGTCCAGTTCAATTTAATTCAGTCTGAAAGAGGTGCCAGTACCTTGGAAATACGCTTCAACTTGCCCACATCCAGCATGCAATTCTGCATTTTCCTTTAGTTTATCTGTAGTTTCAATTTCTTGAATTCAGTAGTATCCAATACCTGCAAAAATATGATGTCATCAGGATAAATTTTGTGTTAAAAGATATAATAGTTTTTTCCGGGTTAAGATGGCGGCAGAGTAAGAAGCAGCTCTTAACCTCTCCTGACCGAAACACACAAAACTCCTCAAGGGGACATAAAAACAAGTCCAGACGAACGGAGGAACCCCACAACAGGGCACAGCGTGGAAGGTACGTGGAATTGAGACATTTCCAGGCTAAAAAGGGCTCTCCTTAAATCGCGAGCTGAGCAACCGCCCCACCCCCACCCCCTCCACACTCACCTATAGCTTCGAACCCAGCTAAAAAGAAATAGAGCAAGTTTGGGGCACCCATCGAGTCATCAGCAGCTCCGGGACCTGTTCCTGAGAGCAGCAAGACTTAGGACCCCATTAAGTCAAGAACGCACGCGAAAGCTGAGCGCGCGCGGGAGCAGAGAGTGGACGCTGGGCGCGCAGAGTGCCGGCTGAGCAGAGGCGTGGGTGCGGCTGAGCAGAGGCGTGGGTGCCAGCTGAGCAGAGGTGTGGGTGGAGGCAAACACAGCCAGGAACTAAAGCCTAAGTGGGGAACCAGTGCAGACGGGTATACGACTGTGGAAGTAGCGCCCTGAGACTTGTAAAGAAACTTCCTGCAGAGGATCAAGCAAGGGAATCCACCAGGGGGCTTGACCTTGGAAAAAACTAGAATTCAGACCTCAGGAGCCAATAGATCTCAGACAGACACTGAGAGCGAGGATAAACCTGAGAAGCTGCTGGGCTAATGATGGCTAACCAGTTACAGGAAATTCAGAAGAGAAAGAATAATAACAAAAAAAAGAAGTCTTTAACACTCGACAGCTTCTACACAGAGAAAATCCAGACAACCGAGCAAACAGAGGAGGAGAACAAACAACCATCCAGACCCTCCCCAAATAAGGAAAACTCCTCACAAGCTATGGACGAGTTCAAAGCTGAGATTTTGAGGAAAATGGAAGAGATCTGGCAAGAAAATAACAGCTTAAAAGGTAGAATCTTGCAGCTGGAAAGCGAGGCTCAGAAAACAAATGAACTGATAAGCAAATTGAACACAAGAAATGACCAGATTGAAAAGGAATACCAAAAGATTATGGCCGAAAACAAGAAGATTATGGCCGAAAACCAAAAGATTATGGCCGATTACCAGAAGATTATGGCCGAAAAACAAAAGATTATAGCCGAAAATCAATCCCTAAAGGCTAGAATTGAGCAAGTAGAAACTAATGATCTCTCAAGACAACAAGAACAAATAAAACAAAGCCAAAAGACTGAAAAAATAGAAGGAAACATGAAATATCTCAATGAGAGAGTGACAGACCAAGAAAACCGGTCTAGAAGAGACAATTTGAGAATAATTGGTCTTCCAGAAAAACCAGAAATTAATAGAAACCTGGACTCCATACTAACAGAAATAATTCAGCAAAATTGCCCTGAAGTCCTACAACAAGAGGGCAATATAGACATTGAAAGGATTCATAGAACACCTGCGGCATTCGATCAAGAAAGGAAAAC
>NC_058130.1:341771369-341785393 GCF_016433145.1 Gracilinanus agilis | reverse complement strand
GCGCATCGGCCAAGGGTGGGGGGGTGCGGGGGGGGGTTGAAGGGGAAAAGTGGAGCATGAATCATGTAACCATGTCAAAAATGAATATTAATAAATGTTAAAAAAAAAAGATATAATAGATCTTTAGCAGAATATGCATTGTTTATTATAAAAACTACAAAATTTGGGGCAGTGAATAGTGTGCTGGGCCTAGAGACCTGAATTTTAATCCAGCCTCCGATAATTATTAATTTTGTGGTCCTAGAGAAGTCACTTAACCTCTATCTGCCTCAGTTTCCTCAACTATAAAATGGAGATAGTAATAGCACCTATCTCCCAGGGTTGTTGAAAAAGATCAAATGAGATAATTATAAAGTATATAGCACTGTTCCTAACATATAGTAGGTGCTTTAAAAATGCTTGTTCTCTTCCATTCTTTTATTACGAGGTGGGGGTGGGAATGAAGGAAATAGCTGTCATAAAAAAGAAAAAGATATCAATGAAGCATATTAAAAAACAAACAAACACTGAGGCATCTATAATCAGATTTGACTAATTCTGGTCCTAGCAAATGGATGAGGATGTACACTCTTCCTCTTGGCACAGAAATTGATGATTACAAGAAGAATATTTAAATTACAATTTTAATTATAAGCTTAACCACCCAAAAGAGAGCATTTTCATATACACAAAACACCAAAGAGAATCATATATTAAAATGGGAGTTTCAATTTCAAACTACTGATTTTTTAAATTTAATATTTTAACTTTAGATAAACATTAAAAATGAATATTTTTAAACCCTTAACTTTTGCGCATTGGTTCATAGGTGGAAGAGTGGTAAGGGTGGGCAATGGGGGTCAAGTGACTTGCCCAGGGTCACACAGCTGGGAAGTGTCTGAGGCCAGATTTGAACCTAGGGCCTCCTGTCTCTAGGCCTGACTCTCAATCCACTGAGCTACCCAGCTGCCCCCCAAAATGAATATTTTTAAAAGAAGCATAAAAAGGTTTTCATGAATTCACATGAATAATTAGTATGTTACTTGTTTTCTTAATGGGGCTGGGCTATGGGTGTGGAAGGGGATGGAAGGAAGGAGAAAATGTGCATTTTTAAAAAATTTAAAAAAAAAACTGTTTCAATGGCCCTCTTTTTTATTTTGCATTACTATTGCTAACCCCTCTTTGCTCTTTCCCTAAATAAAAACTTAAAAAAAAGAAAAAAAGAAAGAAAAAAATTCTAAAATAAACAAGGCAACAAATGTTTATTAAGTACTTACTATGTGCCAGTCACTGTGCCAAGTTATAGGGATTCAAATATAAGCAATAGAAAGACATTCCCTCCTCTTAAGGAGCCAAAAGTCTAATGAGACAACAAACAAATGAAAATTGAAAAGGGTGGAATGGAGAAGAAAGTACTTGGTGCTGAAGTCCAGAAATTCAGAACTGGGAGAATAATGAAGGACAGCTGGCTCAAGGCCTTTACTAAAATAGAGACCTTAGGATAAACTCAGCAGCTAGAAAAGGGGGCGACATGATGAAGAGATAATCCAGTGTTAGAAGACCCCAGACACTGAAGGAAATTCTCTGTTGAGATAGGAGCTGAGGCACAGAGTCAAAACCTTGAAAGTCAGAAGGAAGGCTACATATAAGTCCACAAAATATCCATGTCCCAAAATATCATCTCTTTCTTCATGTTGAGTCCATCCCTTCTCTGTCAGAAGGTGGGTAATGTGCTCTATCATGAGTCTTCTGGATACTTGGCTGTTCACTGAATTCTGAAGTCGTCCCACTGTTTTTGTTTAAATTGTTTAAATTGTAACTTGTAAATTTGTATTTTTGTCATTGTAATTGTAAAATTATAAATTGTTAAAAAAAAGTCTTTGTTTAAATTGTTCTCTTGGTTGTGTTACAGCTCCTACTACATAGATTCTCTGAAACAATCTCTTTTGTTTTTTCTTACAGTGCAATAATATCCTATTGTATTCATGTTCTAAATGAATAGCCATACCCCAATTGATGAGCATCCCTTAGATTACAGTTCTTTTCTCAACCCTTTTAATTCTCTCTTTAAGGTCAGGAAGTTTGTTCTGTGACTCTTCCCCCAGTGATGTTATTCTCCCTCTTACTGCCTCCTTCTCTTCCTAACCCTGTTTATTTCTGTCATATTTGATGTTTTCCTATACAAAACTTTTTATCTGTTCAACTCACCCTCGTCTCCATGTCAATTTAAAACTAGTAAGTAATTTATTTGATGCCTAATTGTCTTGCATCTTCCTCTGTTTCCTTCTCATAAACTTTGGTTATGAGACATAGCACATTCCATCTTTTTCTTCCTCTTTTCTTCACACAAAAATGCATGTTCCACCGAAAGTGGTCCTAAGGTCACCATTTTTGGTTGCAATTTAGCTACTTTCTGAGTCACACCTGTCGCACCAACAACATCCATTGCTCTAACAGCTCTACAATCTGCAGGAAAGCTTTGCAAAACTGATTTACTCGCGCCGGTATCCACAAGAAGGTCGTAAATCTGATCTCCAATAGTTACAGACACATATGGTTCAGTACAATTGGGAGGTTGGAAAGTTTCCAACACCGGAGCTAAAACAGTAACATCAGAACAAAGCTCAGCCATTTCCTGTCCATCCAAGTTAACATCGTCAAGAATTACAGAATTTTCCCAGGATTTTAAACCATTGGTCCTTTTCACCTCTATTCTGGTATCATTGTTCTTATTCACAATCAAATTATCCTTAATCAAATTACAATTTCTATTATTCTTCTTAATTCCACTCTTACTAGAACTTCTAACACCATTTACAACATTATTTCTCTTTTTCTCACAATTTTTTTCAACATTAATCAAATTATTATCAACACTAGTTAAATTACTACTACCAGTAGGTAAATTACCATTAACATTGGTTAAAGTACTATTTATACCATTACTAGTAGTTAATTCAGATAATTTAACATTAACATCACTTAAATTATCATTAATTCCCATCAAATTATCATTCACATTGATTAAACTATCATTGATTCCATTTAAATTAACACTGATCAACCCATTACCATTATTAATTAAATTCTTATTATCATGAATCAAATCAATATTAATACCAAGTGCACCATTTCTATTATTCACAAATACATTATCATCATCTTTAACACATACAATTTCATCAACATTTATTTTAGTTTCATTTCCTTGATCAATCACTTCTAAACTTCGGGCACACCTTCATAATGAAGTTGTCCCTCCATTCATGTATCTTTGTCATCACTACTCCTGTTCCTTTTACCCTCTTTTCTCTTTCCCTTCTTAAAACTCTCAGCACAGAACCAATCCACCTGCAGATTCTCTGTTTTTCTTAATTAGGTCCTTCAGTACCTTTGAAGACATTCAAAGGGGCACTTGTTTCTCATGCCCCTCTTAAAATGTTGGCACCACACTATAATATAGCTCCTTCCAACTGTTTAAATACTCCTCTTTGAGGAGGTGATCAGTGAATTCCCCTCCCCTTTAGTTTTACCTCTGGTTCTAAACGATATAGGCGATTTAATTTATGACTTCTTGAGATATATTTATCAGGATTTTTTTTATTCTGCTTTTCATGGGGTCCATTGGTTTTAAAATTCCCTCCTTGACCTGTGTTCAATATCAGTTGTTTTTTTTTACATAAAATGGCTTGCATTTTCTTCTTTTTTTAATCTGTTCATTTTATACTAATATTTCTTGCTATCTTTTGGAGTCACTGATTTCTCTTAGTTTATTCTTATTTTCAAGGATTTCATTTCTTGCAGAAATTTACCATTTTATCTTTTAAGTAATTTATTATCCTTCCAATTCTTTAAGCCAGAATTTTTAGTTAACTAAAAAAATCTTTCACTTTATTTCCTCTTAGTAGTCATACGGTCCTTATGGAAAATTCATTTTTTACCTCTGAGTTACCACTTGAAATTGTTACAGAGTAATTGTCTCCTTCTTTGGGAGAAATCTCTAGATTTAAGATAATTTTTGATACTGAATTTTTTTTGTCTTCTTTAACTTACTTATCTCTCCAGCTTTACCTCCTGAATTAAGCTTTCTGTCAGGTCCAGTTTTACTGTGCTTTAGGGTGGGGTAGTTGATCCTGCTTTAGCTCTTCCTGGATCCTATAGGTTCCTGCACTAGGTGTCCTCCACTTCTTAGAATTAGGTTCCCAGTGATCTTTGAAGTTTGGAGTGCTGGATCTTTGTGGCACACTATGGCATCTCAGAACAGAGTATAAGGAACTTGGCACCTGAACTATCTTATTTTGAGTACTGCCATGCTGTGCTGGTTGCTCTCTTTCTCTTGGATGTAAAGGGTTCTTGAGTCCAGACATAGAGATCTACATAGTGTTATATAATAAAAGGGCTAATATGGAGAGGGAGAGGGGTAAACTGGATACTACCACTGGTAATTGTGTAATAGCAGTGGAGTTCAGATATGTGGCTAGAGCAAGATCACCTGAGTCTTGCCACCTAGCTAGATGTTGTACCACCTCCCTCCTTTATAACAGTGCCCAGGCAGGATCCTTCAAGCCAATAGATGGTATCCCTTCAGGTTCCACCTGGGGTTGATTGATGATGGATATTGGGCTCTATTAGCTTTGGAAACGGTTTATCTGACTGCGATGCTCCCTTCCCAGAGAAGTGATAACACAACCACTCCAGGAAGGTACTTGAATAGTTTATCTATATTTAGCAAAGATGGAGTATTGGGAAATGGGTAAAGTAATTGGGAAACCCTAACTAATTGATAATAATAAACCCTCAGAGCTGTAGGCAGGTAATTGAGTCTGGTTAGCTAGCTCCTCTGGCTCAGCCTGGCCACAGCAAAACCAGAGTAAGCAAGCTGCTGCTTGATGTCTTTCAGCTTCTTCTTCCTGCTAGATGTTATGCCTATATAGCCTTCAGGATCCACCCCTTTCCACCCTCTTCTTCTTCTTCTGCCCACTTCCTGGATCCTTCCTGGGCCCTGGGATACCTAGATAACTACAGATGATTTGAATTCCTAAATATCTAGGGACAGTAGAATAAGAAGATTGATGGTCTGGGTACAGGTTGGCAAGGTACAAGACAGGAGGTTCTTGCAAGGTTGAGCCAAGCATGTCACCAATCCCCAAAAGAACCAGGATCCACAGATCTCAGGTCCAAGGGAAGTGAAAGGAACCAAAAACCAGGGCTGCCAAGATATTTATACCCCCTGGGCCAACTGCTTTCTCCCCTGACCTCATGACCTCCGGGAACATTCTGAGATCCAATGGTTTCCACCTGTCAATCAACAGTGTGGACTCCCAGCTCCCAGAGTTTCAATATAACAATAGGCTATACATATCTTTAGTCCATCTATGATCATCCTACAAGGTTCCCAGATTAATTGTTTGTTCTAACATAGGACCTGCTATTGGCCTCTTTTTCTACTGGCCAGGGGATTCTGATTAACCTTTTTGTTCATTTTTGGAGTGAAAGAAGACACTTTCTTTAGTTTCTCATTGGATGCCTTCATTGTTATTCAGTCTAATACAAATTTCATATTATTGCTGGAATAGGTATGTGAGAGTTGAATGGTTTGCTCCATTCGATCCACCATCTTGTCCAGAATTTACAAGAGTAAAATAATGACCCCTGTCAGAGGTGGCCATTTTTGTTAATCAATTTTACTTTATTGCAATGGAAGATTCAGTGAAGAGGGAGTATTATCTTGGAAAGACTGTGGTATAAAAACAATTTCAGCAAAACTTTTTGAATAGATCTTTGTAATAGACAGCATGGAAGAGTGGATAAAGGATTTTCCTTCCAGTCATTACCTGGGCTCAAATACTGGCTGTGTGACCATGAACAAGTGTCTTAACATCTCAGTGCCCCAGGCAGCTCATTAAGACTTTAAGTTGCAGAACTATTGCTGATTTTCATTTGCAAAAGGTATTCCTAATATTGATAAAATTATAGAATCATAGATTTAGAGCTAAAGAAACTTCACAAGCCATCTAGTACAATTTCTTTATTTGAAAAAAAAAAGAGAAAACTAAGGCCCAGATAAGTTAAGACAGTTGCCTAGGGATGTACAACTAGTAAATGTTAGAGGCAATATTTTAAATCAGGCTTTCTTGACTACAGGGCCAATGATCTATCTACCTGCCTGCCCAATAAGTTTTAATGATAAAAAGGTGAGTCTTTACACAAAGGAAAAGTTTGGGATTGTTGAATGCATTGTGTAATTTACCAATTGAAATTATGAAAATACCAAATGAAATTCATCCCACTCTCTTTTTATTTAATTTTAGGTCCAACTTACTATTGTACAAGGTTTCAAAAACAAAATTACAGAAACTGTAACGTGGAGATGGCAGGGTGGAATTCCTGCAAGATACAGGGTCAAGCCTCAACCCAGAATTCCAGCTCCCCCCCCCCCAGAGAACTGTGGGTGAGGGGCAGTTTGGGGCAGTTAGGGGCAATTGGTTCTTGTGGTGAGAAGTGAACATATCACTCTGCTTGCTGATCCCAGTTCTTGATTGCTTTGGAGGCCTTGTGGCTTAAAATCTACACAAGCCATTTTGGTGTTTCCCTGCTGCTAGCTTGTTTAGCTAAACTAGACCTTTCCAGCAACAGCACAATTGTTAGTTATTTAGATAGTAGAAGAGATTAATTATAGGCATTGAGGGCAAGCTAGATATAAAGGCTACCTCTCCCTCCTTGGGGAAGGGGCTGTTTCAACCTAACAGTTTAGGGCTCCCCTGACCTTATTTTATCCTTGACAAAAACCTCCCTCTCTTCCTTTCCTCTCTTATCAGTAAACCTTCATCTTTCGGGAGTTGTGCCTGACAATTTATTGGGAATACTCACAACCTCTTTCAAGCTTATTTCCTTCAGCTATGTGACCCATACAAGCCAGATCCTCCTTCTGTCCCTGATAATTTCATGACATCAAGCTTCTCCTATTATCCCTTAGTCAAACCTGTGGGGAGATAAGTTAAAGACAACATCTTTAGGAAATAGCCTGGCCTAGCCTTGACTGAAAACATCAGTCCAGCCAAAGGGCACTGTCCAGCCCTGGACAGTGCTAGACAAACTGAAAGACTGCAATCGATTTCTGTGAAGAGGGGCAGAGACAGGAAATAATGTGGGAAAAGGGGGTATAAAAGAAGAGACCAACATGGTCTAGTCTCTTTCCTTCCTTGGGTGTTGGAGAGACTCTTCCCTTGGATTCTGCTTCGGAGTCAACCAACAGCAAGATGGAGTGAGGGAGATCTCCTGCTGAACACAATCTATACAGTAGTAGAAAGAGTTGATTTTCACAGGATAAGGGGGAACTGGAGGCAAAACTGCACACAGAGGAGTACTGACTGACCATCCCCCCTCCCCACCTACTGTACCAGATTCCAAACTTGGGCATAGGCCAACTTTGGGATCCCAGGAACCAGACTACACCAACAAAAGAGCACCTCAGACCCACCTCTTGAAGTCCCAGGCCCTGGCACCAACCTGCAGTGAGGCTTGGAAGTCCATAGTACTGGGCTCTTTCAAGCCTGCACTTCAGTGAAGACTGAGCCCCAGAGCAAAATAGCTCACAGTGTGGAGCCCTACAAGCTAGCAGCAAAGGAGACAATAAGCAGCTTTCAGAATTCCCAGGCTGCAGGCAAAAAAAAAAAAGTCTGAGAAAAATGAGCAAAAAGCAAAAGAAACTAACTCACTAACTCTTGAAAATGTTTATGATGACAAAGAGAAAAGCACAGAATCAACAGAGGTGGTGAGATCCAAGCAACCATATACAAAACTTTGAAGAAAAATGGAAATTGGTCTCAAGAGTTGGAAGAAGTAAAAAAGGAATCAAAAAACCAAATAAGAGAGGTCAAAGAAAAATGAGAAGAAAAATGGGGGGGGAGGGGAATGGAAATAATGTAAAAAGAAAATAATGGCTTAATAAGCAAAATTGACCAACTGGAAGAAGAGGCACAAAAGGTCAATGAAGAACAGAGCTTTTTAAAAACAGAATTGACCTACTGGAAAAAGAGGCAAAAATATCCAATGAAGAAAAGAGGTCCATTAAAAGTAGAATGGACCAAATGGAAAAGGAATATCAAAAGGTCATGGAAGAAATTCAGTTCTTAAAAATTAGAATTGGGCAAATAGAAGCTAATGACTTCATGAGACATCAAGAAACAATAAAACTAAATCAAAAGGATGAAAAAATAGAAGAACATATGAACTATCTCATTGAAAAAAGAAGTGACCTGAAAAATAGATCTAGGAGAGACAATTTAAGAATTATTGAACTACCTAAAAGTCATGATAAAAAAGGTCATGGATTCTCATTCTCTTCACTTCTCCAGTCTGGAATTCTTATCATCAACCAATTGACCATTAAGTGCATACTAGATACCAGATACTCTGTTAGATGCTGGGGACACAAAGACAATGGACAAGATAATCCCTATTCATAAAAGGAGTTGATTTTCTAATGTGGGAAATAAGTACATATGTAAGTATATGCAGAATAAACATAAAGAGAATTAGTACAAATGAATATCAAATAGTCTGCAAAAAAGGATGTTAGAAAATGGGATCAGGAAAGGTTTCACGTAGGCATGGTACTTTAGCTCATCTTGAAGAAAGAGGGGGATTCTGTTAGGCAGATATAAGGAAGAAGCAAGTGCATTCCATGAATAGGGATGGGAGATGGAATGTCTTAGATCTTTAATCTGGAATATTACACTGAAGCAGGCCCAGAGAGCATGGGCATGGAGACAAGGAGATAATTCATAGAAATTATGGGAAGGGATGAAGTGGAATAGAAGAGACCATCACTGGCTTATTGGAGCAGTATTGACTGGAAAAAGGGAGAAATCCTGACCAATTTGGGGCAGCTTAATGGTGTCAGTCAATGACTATGGTCTGTGTATATGTATGTACAGACACATATATGTGTATATCCATGCATCTGAATACATATGTATGAAAATGTGTGTGAGCATAAGTACATCTAAGTAGTTAGGTGTCATAGTGGAGAAAGCCTGAAGACAAGAAAACCCAAGTCCATATCTAGCCTCAGATTTATGAGCTGTATGAACTTGGGAAAATTGCTTAACCTCTGTCTCAGTTTCCTCAACTGTAAAATGGAAATAATCATAACTCTTATAGGATTATCATGAGAATCAGAGGAGATAAAATATTTAGCACCGTGTCTGGCAGACAATGGACCTACTAGATCTAATGGAGGAGGAAATGGTAAAGCAATCCAATATCCTTTCCAAGAAAACCTCATGGAGAATTATGGTCCATGGGTTCATGAAGAGTCATATACAGGGGCAGCTAGGTGTCTCAGTGGATAGAAAGCCAAGCCTGGAGACAGGGAGAGGTCCTGGGTTCAAATCTGGCTTTAGGCACTTCCTGACTATATGATCATGGGCAAAGTCATTTAACCCCAGTTGCCTAGGGAATTGTGAGTATATAGACTTCTTCCATCTGACTTAAGAGTTGGGAGTTTTTCTGAGGTCCCGAGAAGTTAGATGGCTGAATCATGCATTCTGGACAGTGAAATAATACCTACCAAGCAAGAGGCTACAAAAAAAGCAAGAAAGCCCAAATGGAGAGCCATTGGGAAGGGAAGCAAGACCATTAAAGTTTAAATTCAACTGCTTCCAATCAAGCTCTGTCTGTTCATCTCTTGACTGTAAATGGAACTACCATCTTGGCTAGGCATTCTTTTCCTTGAAGAAGTCCCAAGTGTGGTCTACAGGCTTTCCTTCCCTTGCCCTCGCTAATCATCCCGGCTGTGGAGGGCCTGAAACTGTCGGAAACAATGAACTTCGGATGTACAGTATGGTGTGTATATCACACCTATTATTTCTAATATCTCTTGCATAATTGTAAAATGATAATACAAATGACATTGGGGGTTTGCCAGAGTTAAATTTTAATAGCAAGCCAGAGCCCCCTTTAATGGCATTTTATATATTTAAATTGGGCATGCTTCCTTTGGGAATGGTAATTTTATTCATGGAGATTCTGTCTAATTTGAATATAAAAACAGTATTTAAAAGATATTGAAAAAAAAAAAAAGAAAGAAAACATCAGTCCAACCACCATTTCCAACTGATTTCTAACTGCTTGTTGGGAGGGAGGGGAGAAAGGAGCCCTGAGCTAGATTGTGCCCCTCCCTTTTCACTCAAGCCTGTCAGTGGGGGAGGAGTGAATCCAGCAGGTTACTGATCAGCTGGCATAACTACACCTACCCATAGATAACACTTTTAAAACCAACATAACACTATCCATTTGCAGTCTGTCCCAAATACACGTATAACATGCTGATCAAATGAACTGGTCATCTTCTTGTGCTTTTCTATAATGGGAATTTCCCATCTATTTAGATTTTTAAGACCATCTCTTTTTTTATTTTTTTTAAATAATTTTTATTTTTCTTCACCCCCTGAACTCCACACCCCCCCCAAGCCGATGCACATTTCCACTAGTTTTAACATGTGTCATCAGTCAAGACTTAATTCCAAATTGTTGATAGTTGCATTGGTGTGGTAGATTCGAGTCTACATCCCCAATCATGTCCGCCCAATCCATGTGTTCAATCAGTTGCTTTTCTTCTGTTTCCACTCCTGTAGTTCTTCCTTTAAATGTGGGTAGGGTTCTTTTCCATAAATCCCTCAGAATTGTTATGGATCATTGCATTGCTGCTAGTACAGAAGTCTATTACATTCGATTTTACCACAGTGTATAGGTCTCTGTGTACATTGTTCTTCTGGCTCTGCTCCTTTCACTCTACATCAATTCCTGGAGGTCTTTCCAGTTCACATGGAATTCCTCCAGTTTATTATTCCTTTTAGCACAATAGTATTCCATCACCCGCATATATCACAATTTGTTCAGCCACTCCCCAATTGAAGGGCATACCCTCGTTTTCCAGTTTTTTGCCACCACGAAAAGCACAGCTATAAATATTTTCATACAAGTCTGTTTATCTATGATCTCTTTGGGGTACAAACTCAACAATGGTATGGCTGGATAAAAGGGGAGGCAATCTTTTATAGCCCTTTGAGCATGATTCCAAATTGCCAGCCAGAATGGTTGGATCAGTTCACAACTCCACCAGCAATGCATTAATGTCCCAATTTGGCCACATCCCCTCCAACATTCATTACTCTCCCCTACTATCATTTTAGCCAATCTGCTAGGTGTGAGGTGATACCTCAGAGTTGTTTTGATTTGCATTTCTCTAATTATTAGAGATTTAGAACACTTTCTCATGTGCTTATTGATAGTTTTGATTTCTTTATCTGAAAATTGCCTATTCATGTCTCTTGCCCATTTATCAATTGGGGAATGGCTTGATTTTTTTTATACAATTGATTTAACTCCTTGTATAGTTGAGTAATTAGACCCCTGTCTGAGTTTTTTGTTATAAAGATTTTTTCCCAATTTGTTGTTTCCCTTCTGATTTTGTTGCATTGTTTTTGTTTGTATAAAAGCTTTTTAATTTAGTATAATCAATTCATTTATTTTACATTTTGTAATTTTCTCTAACTCTTGCTTGGTTTTAAAATCTTTCCTTTCCAGAGATCTGACAAGTATACTATTCTGTGTTCATTTAATTTATTTATAGTTTCCCTCTTTATATTCAGGTCATTCACCCATTCTGAATTTATCTTGGTGTAGGGTGTGAGATGTTGATCTAAACCTAATCTCTCCCATATTGTTAAGACCATCTCTTTTAAGTGAGGAAGACCTGGGTTCGAATCTGATCTCAGATACTCCCTAGCTGTGTGACTTTGGGCAAGTTACTTAACCCCACATTCCTAGCCCTTGTCCTTCTGTCTTAGAGTTCTCACTAAGACAAAAGGCAAACTTAAACAAAAAAAAGACGATCTCTTTTACATCATCATACTTCTCATTGAGGGGACCCTGTAATGTCAAGTGGCAAATACCTATAGGGAACATATATTTCATGCTTTGATTGACAAAAATTATAGCGTAGATTATCAGTACATATTTCAGAGGGATCTTAGAGGTCATCTCATTCAATCCCTTCATGATATGTTTTTAAATAGCTCTAAATAGAATCAGAGGTTCATTGATCTTAAACTTAACTTTGTTACTGCCTTCATCTAAGAATATTGTATGATCTTCACAAAATAGACCTAGTTGGAGGAAAATCTTTAAGAATTTATTTTACTAGATAAGTAGTCAAAGGATAAGAACAAGTTATTCTCAAAAGAATAAATTTAAACCATTTTTAATAATCACATTAACTCACTAATGATAAGAAAAATGCAAATAAAACAAACCTAAGAATTCACCTCATAATTAGTAAACTGGCAAAGAAGAAAAAATGAAAATAGTCAATGTTGAAAGGTAGGAGAAAGACACACGAATGCATTGATAGACCTGCGAACTGGTACAACCATTCTAGGATACAATTTGGAACCAAGCAAAGGAAGCAACGAAAATGTCCATATCCTTTGATCCAGAGATCTCACTACTAGATATATACACTGAGGAAGTAAGGACAAAAAGAAAAGCCCAGTTTTGTGGTAATCTTCAAAGACCTGGAAACAAAATAGATAGCCATTACTTGAGGAATAGCTAAATAAATTGTGGTATATGAATGCAATTAGATCATACTGTACTGCAAAAGATGACAAATATAGAAAAAAGCTGAGATGCATATGAAAGGATGCAAAGTGAAGTGAGAAGCAGAAAAGCAGCACACATAGTGCCTACAATGACATAAATGGAAAGAAGAATAAGAAAATAATTGACAGTGAATCTTGTAAATTTGTACTAATCAACTTTGGCTCTAAAGAAAAGATAGAAGATACTATCCCCTCATCTTTTGTAGAATTGGGAATCTATAGGTGTGGAATATGTATTCATATACATATTCACACTTTTATATTACCTAACATCAAACATTTTCAGTATGCTGATTAGTTTTTTTGAACTTTTTCTTCCTCTTTTTTTCTTGTTTATTATAGTCTATTTCTGGAGGGGGGGGTGGGAAAGATGGAAAAATGATAGGAAATGTAGGTGATCAAAAATATATCAATAGAGTTCCGGGTTAAGATGGCGGCAGAGTAAGAAGCAGCTCTTAACCTCTCCTGACCGAAACACACAAAACTCCTCAAGGGGACATAAAAACAAGTCCAGACGAATGGAGGAACCCCACAACAGGGCACAGCGTGGAAGGTATGTGGAATCGAGGCATTTCCATGCTATAAAGGGGTGAAACACCTCTCACTAAATCGTGGGCTGAGCAACCACCCCACCCCCACCCCCTCCACACACAACACCTATAGCGCCGAAGCCAGCTAAAAAGAAATAGAGCAAGTTTGGGGTACCCATTGAGTCATTGGCAGCTCCGGGGCCTGTTCCTGAGAGCAGCAAGATTTAGGACCCCAAAAAGCTAACGAACGCACACAAAATTTGAGCGCGGGAGCAGGACACCGAGAGCGGACACAGGACACAGAGCACGGGCTCAGAGAGCAGGCACGGGCGGAGGCGTGGGTGGAGGCAGACACAGCCAGGAACTAAAGCTCTGAAACCCTGAGTGGAGAACCAGTGCAGACGGGTATACGACTGTGGAAGCAGCGCCCTGAGACTTGTAAAGGAACCTCCTGCAGAGGATCAAGCAAGGGGGTCCACCAGGGGGCTTGATCACGGATAGACCCTGAGCGCGAGAATAAACCTGAGAAGCTGCTGGGCTAACGATGGCTACCCAGTCTCAGGAAGCTCAGAAGAGAAAGAATAACAACAAGAAAAAGAAGTCTTTAACACTCGACAACTTTTATACAGAGAAAATCCAGACAACCAAGCAAACAGAGGAGGAGAACAAACAAGCATCTGGACCCTCCTCAAATAAGGAAAACTCCTCACAAGCTATGGAAGAGTTCAAAACAGATTTTGAGGAAAATGGAAGAGATCTGGCAAGAAAATAACTGTTTAAAAGGTAGAATCTTGCAATTGGAAAGTGAGGCTCAGAAACCAAATGAACTGATAAGCAAATTGAACAC
>NC_058130.1:341757598-341761451 GCF_016433145.1 Gracilinanus agilis | reverse complement strand
AACCCTTGTACTTCGGTGTATTGTCTCATAGGTGGAAGATTTGGTAAGGGTGGGCAATGGGGGTCAAGTGACTTGCCCAGGGTCACACAGCTGGGAAGTGGCTGAGGCCGGGTTTGAACCTAGGACCTCCTGACTCTAGGCCTGACTCTCACTCCACTGAGCTACCCAACTGCCCCCAAGATTTTTTTTTTAATCCTATGTAACTTTCGAACAATATGAACTGCACAAAGAATGAGTCTCCTTGTGAGATAGTGCTCCATTATTATAATTTCTTAAGTAAAGATTAGTCAGGAGAGTTTTAGAGGATTTTCCTAGAAAAATCGTGTGGTGTAGTGGACATCCTGCTGGATTTAGATTCAAGGGCCCTGGGTTGAAATCTCAGCTCTACTATCTACTACTACCTTTGTAACTTTAGGAGAATTTCTCTGCCTTGGTCTCTGTAAAAAGAGGACAGTAAACTCTTAAAGCTCCCTTCTAGTCCTTAATTCCATAACCTCAGTCTTTCTGAGTATTAACAATAGAGGGAGCTCTCTTCCTCTGGATAGAGAAAAAAGAAGCATCTTCTGTTTCATGTCTTCAGTAATATTTTTTCCTAGGGAAACCTTGAGTGGAATTTTAAAGATTGTACTTATCCACCATTGTATGGGAGAAGGACAGAAATATACTCAAAACAATTTTACAAAAAAATACAATTTTCAAGGAAAGACTTATGCTTTGAATTTTGATTCCCCAGGATCTGCTTCTCATAGGGTGATAGGTATAGCATTACTTCTGTTGTGAGGAGGATTACTTAGTAATTATTTGGGAGGCCTAACCCGAAGGGCTTAAGAATTCAGTGGGGAAACAGGAAGTGTGCCTCTCTCTCGGAGACAGACTCCATGGTAGTTGGGACAAGTTGTAACTGATCCTGGGAGACCTTAGAGGAAGTGGAGTTGTACCCTGATTCCCTGGGATCCTGAAGGAAGATTGACATCTACTTTTGGGAGATTTTGGTAAAGACTATTAATCCCAACCTGAGTTGCAGGTTAACTTGGGCTGGGTTAGCTCCCAGAATCTACCCACCTGAAGAGTACTGCTAGTGGTCCTGGAGGATCTGGAACATCGCTGGAGTGAGTCTGGACTCTGCTGTGAGGATTCCCACTTCAGTCCTGCTATTCTCTGGGCCCTGCCTGGCTTAGGTCTCAGTTGAGTGTAGATAAGTCTCTCCCCTGCCCCTGCGGTTAGCCCTTAGTCTGAAAGTGTAGAAACCCCTAGTCCCATCCTTTACCATAGTTCCCTTAATTAAATTTGTTATAAAATCTTGTCATTTGCTTGCTAGTTTCCATTGGCCCTTGACTAGATGGTGCAAGGTGACAGTTAGGGCTTAACTGCCACTTCTTTTAACAGACATTTCCTTAGCAGTTAAACCCAGTCTCCCTAACTTGTTAAGTCCCCATCTTTTGTCATTCCTGTCTCCCTCACACCCTTCTGGATGCACATTTAATATTTAAGTCAACTCCCCTGGTTTTCCCCATAATATTTCCTACCCTACACTTTCACTTTTCAGATGAGGAATGTGAGGTCCCTGGAAGTTTGGTGTCTTACTCACTGGAGTGTCACAGAGAAACAAGTGTCAAATGCAGGATTTGAACCCAAGGTCTCTCACTCCGGAGAGAGGACTCATTCTCTGTACCAGGCTGTTAAGTCTCTTCTGCATCATTTCACAAGATATCTTTTAATCTGCCATTTCTTTACTGTCGCTTATAGACCCACCCAATTCATTAAGTTCTGATTCATTAGTGCCAACAGACACCAGATGTTAGTTTTTTAGTTTCAACTACACCCCACCCTGGTCTGTTTCTATTTTAAGTTATCATTGGACTAAAAGGGACTTGCAAAGACAATTCCTGGGCTTCCCACACAAATGAACATGTCAGACCAACAAGTATGTTTATATAACACATAAGAATAAAAGATTTCATAACTTCCCTTTATTCTTTAGCTTATTGACTAGAAAAGGATTATAGGATCATGGAATAATAGATTTAGAACTAGAAAAGATTGTCACGGTTCCTGAGTCCAATCCTTTATTTCCCAAATGAGGAAATTAAGAGATTAAGTACTTGCCAAAGGTCACACAATTAGGACATGGTTAAGAAAGGATTGCTATCCTTATCTGTTAGTTCCAAATCAGTGCTTGCCATGTAAGAATAGTCTTTTAGTTTATCTTATATACTCAACTAATATAACTATCTTTGTTCTCTTCTGTTGACAAAAGAGTTAGAAATGGAAATATCTTCTTAAGGAACACTTTGACTGAATCCCTTAAATTTTGGTATTTGTCTCTGTTATTTTCTTTAAGGAAATTTCTGTTGTTCAACAAATTAAGAAGGAATAAAGGAAATTATTAGACAGTAGATATCAAATAATGCTGGCAACTTAAATTAAACTAATAAATATTTATTTACAAAAATATAAAATGCCCAGATTAATAGAATATAAAATAGAAAGTTAAACAATCCAGTCTGAGAAAAAAATATATTAAACAAACCAGAAGTAAAATACCAAAGCAAGAGGTAATAATCAAAAGGACTTACAATCAAATTTTATCAAATATTCAGAGAACAATTAATTCCAATATTACATAAACCATTTACAAAAATAGGAACAAAAAAGATTATGCCAAATTCCTTCCATGATACAAAGATAGTTTTAATATCTAAGCCAGGGAAAGTAAAAAAAAAAGAAAAATAACATATAAACCTACATCCTTAATGAGTAAGGATGCAAAAATACTAAGTGCAACATAAAGAAGCTATAGCAATATATTTTAAAGTTTATGTACTATGATCCAATTGTATTTATACCAGAATACAGGGTTGATTCAACATTAGGAGAACTATAAACACAATAGTCTATATTAAGGACACAAAGGAAAAAAAAACAGAAAACATTTTTGATAAAACATCCATTCCTATTAAAAAACAAAACAGCAGAGGGCAGAACCAAGATGACAGAGAAGATACAGATCATCATCCAAACTCTACTAAGCTATTGTCCAAAAATTATGATATAATTCTCAAGAATGAATTCTGCAACAGCATAACCCACAAAAAGACAAGGTAAAGTAATTTTCCAGCACAAAACAACTGAGAAGGCTTGCATAACGGCTCTGGTGCATTAGGGTGGAGGTGGGGTGGAGTACAGTATGCCAGGATAGGTCCCACCACAGTAATAGGCCTTGGGCACAAATGAAGCAGCAGCAAAAGCTTCTGGAGCTCTCAGGCAGTAAGGGGAGGTCAGACAATTGCTCTGAAGGAGATTACAGGGGTCCCTTTTCTGGCTCTGGGTGCAACACTCTGATCGCATCGCCCATACAAAGAACCAGGCTGCAGACTAGAGGCATGATCTCAGGGCGAGGAGGAGTACTAGTAGCACTTATGGCTACAGGGGAGCAGGGTACCTTGGTTATAGTTCCAAGGGGGAAAAGAGTGTTTGGGGTAATTCACAGACCACAATATAGGCCAGGAGTGTATTAAACACACTTCTGTTTACATCATACCACCTTGGAAGAACTGAAAACAGATAGATCTCCAGAATTAGCTCTTAAGGCTTGGAACAGTGCTCTGTTCACCACAAGTACACAGCCCAACATCAACAATTCTTTTAATTAAAAAAAAAGAGAAAAAAGAAAGAAAAGGAAGAGAATAGAAGAGAAGAGGAGAGGAGAGAAGAGAAGAGAAGGCAAGACAAGAGAAGAGAGAAAAGAGAAGAGAAAAGAAGAGAAGAGAAAAGAAAAGAAAAGAAAAGAAAAGAAAAGAAAAGAAAAGAAAAGAAAAGAAAAGAAAAGAAAAGAAAAGAAAAGAAAAGAAAA
>NC_058130.1:341578673-341757541 GCF_016433145.1 Gracilinanus agilis | reverse complement strand
GAAAAGGAAAAAGAAAAGAAAAAGACTGGAGAATGAGCAAACAACAACATCAACAACAAAAAACTTAGAAAGTTATTTTGGTCTTTTTGGATTATTTCAATGATACTTCAGGATTTTTCTACTACAGGTACCCATAGTAGCTTTAGGGTCTGAAAACATGGGTCCAAGGGTCAGTTCTGTCACAGCCTCAGCCAAGGTCACCACTGTGTGACACTCATAAATTATTCAATCTTTTGGGGCTAGTTTCCCCATCTGTAAAATGAGAGGATGTTCTAGATGATCCCTAACTTCCTTTCTAGGTCCAAGTCCATGATCCTGTTATCTCAGGGTCATCAGTAGAGGCATTTGTTATTGTACAGTGCTGAAGATGTAAAAGATTGCATTGAAACATAACCTCCATTTAAGGAGAGGTCTAGGGGGCAGCTGGGTGCCTCAGTGGATTGAGAGCCAGGTCTAGAAGATGGGAGGTTCTGGATTAAAATCTGATCTCAGATACTTCCTAGCTATGTGATCCTGGGTAAGTCACTTAACCCCCATTGCCTATCCTTTACCACTCTTTTGCCTTAGAACCAATACACATATTGACTATAAGATGGAAGGTAAGGGTTTTAAAAAAAAAAAAAAAAAAGGAGAGGTCTAGGTCACTCATGTTTCATTATCCTTCAAGCTGTACTCAGAACTTTCTTTACTATCCTCTCCTCCCCTCCTTTCAGCTAAATAGTTTTCTTTGTGGTCATCCTTGTGCTCCATAGCTACCCCACACCTCACCTTGTTTGCTTTCTTGTATGGATGGATTTCCACCATTAGAATGTAAGCTCCTTGTGGACAGAGACTGTGCTTGTATTTGTATTCCCAGTTTAGCACAGTGTCTGGCACACAGCAACCTCTGAATCAATGCCTGTTGACTGAGTGACTGAATCCAAACTAATTCTATGAAATTTTAAGGAAGTTCCTCTTTTGAAACAAGAATTCAAAAGCAAAACGAATATCACCTGGTTTTACTCTCCTACCTCTCCCACGACTCTTGAGAAGCATTCATTCCCTCCCTCATACCTGCTTACATTGAAAGTGGCTGTTATTTTTGGGTGCTTTCCAGTTCCCTTGTTGTTATCGACTCTAGAGATCCTTCTTTTATAGACTGCCAAAATCTTCCTTTTTGGCTATCATTCACCTCAACTACTAGTTTCCCAGGTGTGAAAGAACAATTGATAATTGGCCATTCCCTGCCAATACCCTACCCCAACACCAACAGTAGTTTGAACCCACTGATAGCTTTAGAATCCTTGCCACACATAATCTAAGCTCCCTTACCTTTTTCTCTTTATTTCCTTGTCTCCTTTGCCTGTTCACTCTAATACTCCATCACTCCTTCAATTATAGAGCCATAATGTGTATGTATGTATGTGTATATGTATGTGTGTGTATGTATGCATGCATGTGTGTATATGCATCATATATTATGTATGGTGTAGATATATGTATGATGTCAATATAATATAATGCATGTGTATTACATATGCTACAGACAATGCATATACACCCACCATGTGTTATATACATGTGTGTATACATACCACATATGGTGCTGTATATACATATGCATGTGGTGTATTACAATTACATTACAATATAATATGTATATACATTGCATATTTTATAATTGTATAATACATTATATAGTATGTATATATTATATATATTGCATGTGGTGTATATACACAATACACATTGTGTACATATTAAATATAAGTATATAATATAAATACATTGTATATTATATAATATATTATATAATTTACATATGATACGTATACACAATACACATTATGTATACATTATAATATAATATGTATATATACATTGTATATTGTATAATTGTATAATATATTTTATATATTATATATTACATGTGGTGTATGTGTACAATGTATTGTATACATTATTGTCTATATTAAACATAAGTACATAATATAAATACATTGTATATTCTATAATATATATTACACGGGATATATAAACACATCATATGTGACTTATGTATGTGCACACATGCTATGTTGTATGCACATGGGTTGCATGATATTTGTGTGCATATCATGTGCTAAAAAGATGCTCTATTGTGTCTGTGTATATGTACACATGTGTACGCATATATACACACGTCACCTATGGTATTGATTCATAACCTCCATTTAAGGCAAAGTCTAGGTCATTCATGTTCATTATCCTCCGGCCTGGACTCAGGTCTTTATTATCCTCCCCTCCCTTCCCTTCAGCCAAATAGGTTCTTTTGTGATCATTCTTGTGCTCCATCCCTACAGAATGCATAAGATCTGTAATGCAAGATGGCTAACAGAAACTTTTTGCTTCTGCAATTTCTAACGGTCACAAAAAGTCAGTTAAACATCTTAGATTGTTCAGAAAGTCAGTTAGAACTTAAATCTATAAACAGAGGGGAAGTTCCAACTGACTAGGCTCTTGCCTTCTGGCTTTCGCTGTGGCTGGAGGCTTTTGCTTTGGCCTTTCAGCTTTGGCCTAATTGCTTCGGCCTTGGCCTGTGCTTATTTTGTTTTGGGGAAATTTGGACCTACCTCATTTCTCTGGACCTCTCCCTGATCTCCCACCTCCATCCCTCCCTTTCCCTGAATTTCCTTTGGGTTCTGGTTGGAAGGGAGGGCTTGGTGATTGAACATTGTGGGTTTAGTTTCTTTAGATAATTGGAGTATCCTCAAATAAGTTATCCCTAGGTTTGATAAAGACTTTATTTAAAAGGCAGCCAAATCTTCCTGACTGGGAGAGCCGGACTCTCTCTGTCTAACCTCTCTGCGACCCATCCCCCACCCTCCCCCCTGTCCCTAGCAGCAGTTAGAAAGCCCTGAACCCCCTCCCCTTCTGACTGACCCTGGTATTAATAAATCCCCTTGTTACCTATTCAAACCCTGTGGTGAGTCATTGTGTTGAAAATTAAGACAAGGGCCAAGAGGAAAGAATCATTTTCCTTTATTTCTTGAGACAACTGGGGCATCCATCTTGACAGGAAGTACCCACCTTCAAGACTTCCTCCAGCCCTCAGTTTGACTGGCAGGGAGGAGCCCTCTCGACCCCTCCCTCAAGAGACTTTGAAACTAACTAGAGAAACCCTCCAGTCAAGCCTAAACGTTTCTTACTGGCCCTAGTTTCCTCCCTGTATTCTCTGTATCAATCCTCTGGGAATAAACCTGTTTGAGCTGCCTCTCCTACATATCCCATTTCCTTTATCTCCAATATATCTTCCCATACCTTCATTCCTCCTCCTATCACCTTATAATCCCTTATTCCCTTTTATCCTTCCTCACACCCACCTACTCAGCTTATTTATTTATTTTTATAACAGAATGCACTTATATAAGTTACGTGTTGTGCATAAATCATGTATTACATACACATGTTGTACAGTATAGCATATATGCATATCCCTATACTGGGCAAGATGTATGCACTGTGTGCATATACCACACATGATTTATAGAGCTACATAATATACAATACCTGTGGGTGTACATATATACATACATACACACATTATATACAACATATAAGTAAATGTATGTATAATGTATGTGTAATATAGCATGTAATGTGTATGTGTGTGTATCTCATATACATGTATGTGTACATACCACATATAATGTATATGGTTCGTGCTTGCACCTTATATAAAATATGCACAATGTGTGTATGCATAAAATGTGGATTGCAAATCTTGTATAATGCACATGTGTGTACACATATCATATGTGATGTGTATGTACACCATAGGGCAGATACACCTGAACATATATCCTTTATAATGTATACCTGTATGCAATTAATATGTGTGGATATACACCCATCACATATAAGTATATGTATGAATACAAATATCCACCTTGGTATGTATATGTAAATAAATCATGTATAATGAACATACATGTGAATGAATATATAATGACCATATGTTTGAATGAATGAACATATATATGAATTTATATATACATCTATAATGATGTATATGCTATATAATGAATATATATATGAATTTATATGTACATATAAGTGAATATATGTGGGTGGGTGTATATATGTCCTATATATGTGTATATGTATACAGATATATTTCCTGAATTTGTAACTTCAATTTTTGTAGAGAATTCAAACTCCCTCTACCAATGAGGATAACCACTTCCTCTACAGTTTCTCTTAGAAAGTTGCGGGACCCAGAAAGGCTGTATGATTGACCTAGCTTAGCTTCCCTAAGTGAGGATGTGGCCCAGATTACACTTGAGCCCACATCTTTCTGATTTTAAGCCAACTCTCCAGTTTCTGGGCCAAGGCTGCCTCTTCAGTATAGAGTATGGGTAGTCTAATATGAGGAATGCCATCCACTGCCTCTAAGATGATTGGCCGGTCCAAAATTGTTAGGCTTCAAGTGTTCGCATTCAGCCACCTCTTCCTCTTGTATTGGAAAAATCTGGGCCCAAGAAGGGAAAAACCTCCTTTAGGCCTGTAAGAAATTACAAACGTGACCATTTCTGGCTAAGACCAAAGTTTCTTCTTTTAAGCTGTTGTTCTCAGGAAAGGAAGGGATGAGGAAGTGTTGGTCTTTGACCAATTGATTTCCTTCCTGGGGTATTTTGTCTCCTCTCTTCCCCATCAGTTTTTGGCACTTTGAAATTGGATACTTCATCCAGCAAGGCAAGAGTTAAGTCAGTACCTAGTAATGGCACTGTTAGGTTTGTTTACTAAGGGGATCAGGGAAAAAGGAAAAGCGCCTACATGTTCTAAAATATTTATAGCAGCTCTGTTTGTGGTGGCAAAGAACTGGAAATTAGGAGGAAGCCCATCAGTTGGGAAATGTTAGTACAAGTTGTGATATATGATTGTGATGGAATACAAATGCTCCATAAGAAATGATGAGCAGGTTGATTAAAAAAACACATGGAGGGGCAGCTGGGTAGCTCAGTGGATTGAGAGTCAGGCCTAGAGATGGGAGGTCCTAGGTTCAAATCCGGGCCTCAGACACTTTCCAGCTGTGTGACCCTGGGCAAGTCACTTGACCCCCATTGCCCACCCTACTACTCTTCCACCTAGGAGCCAATACACAGAAGTTAAGGGTTAAAAAAAAAAAAAAAAGATGGAAAGACCTACATGAAATAATGAAGAGTGAAACAAACAGAACCAAGAGAACATTATATACAACAACAGAAACTTTTCAAAAAATATTTGTGTATGTACACCTCCAAAGAAAGAACTGATAGAGATAAGCAAGACATAGTTATATATCTATATATATTTTTTGTCAAATGATGCCTTCTTTAAATGGAGAGTGGAACAAGGGAGTTACTTGGGAATTTAATATAATAAACAACAAATAAATAAGTAAATTTAAATTTAAAAAAAGAGAGCTGTCAGCTCCAGAGCATTTGAGGCAGATGAAGGAATAGAGATTAGTTCTTCAGTCAGACATAGACAAAAT
Organism: Gracilinanus agilis; assembly: GCF_016433145.1. NCBI lineage: Eukaryota > Metazoa > Chordata > Mammalia > Didelphimorphia > Didelphidae > Gracilinanus > Gracilinanus agilis. The sequence goes on along the minus strand of NC_058130.1, from coordinate 341,752,047 downwards.
TTTAGAGAGACATCAAATTAAAGAAGGGATTCATTTCAAGAAGTGCCAGCCCTGTCCCACTGGAGTTTTAGTAGGAAATTGACATGGTTAAACCTGTGCTTTAGGAAAACAATGTTGTCACCTACATGAAAAATGGATTGGAGCAGCCTGAGATGACCCACAGAGAGGAAGGAGACTTAATTTCTAAATGTGAGGCAAAGAGGACCCAAACTAGGGAGAGTGTAGGAATGAAAGGAAGAGGATGGATATGAAATGTCATAGAGGTAGAGAGGACTTGGTTTTGGCAAGTGATGTATGTGAGTGGGAAATCCAGAAAGACAAGACTACAAGAAAGGTGATTTGGAGTATAAATAGAGAGGGTGTAGAGAGAGATCTGGGAAGTCTTCTGCATAGAGAGAATAATTAAATCTAAGGGAACTACTGAGGCCACCAAAAGAGATAGTGTAGAGAGGATGAAAAGAGCCCTTGACAGAATCTATGGAGCTCCTGCAGTTCGCCTGTGTAATGTAGAGGAGCCAGCAAGGAATGTCAAAGAATGAAAGAAGAGCTCCCAGAGTCTAGAGGGAGAGTGAAACTTTGGTCAGCGGTCAGCTTTGTCAGATGTTGCGGAAGACAAGGTAAGAACTGAGAAAAGACTTTCCAATTTGGTAACTGAAAGATGATTGATCATTTTGGTGAGTAGTTTTTGTTGTGATGAAATTGGAATCCAATTTACAAAGGATTGAGAAGTAAGAGGAAAAATTTAAGACAGGGAGTATAGAGCATCTTAGAAGAATTTGAAGTCTGATCTTGATTTCAAGAATAGTATCCTTTGTGACTTGTTGCCTCTTTGTAGGATGCAATAAAAAATACATCATTTGCAATGGTGGACAAAGGTAAAAAAATCACTCTACAATTTCTCTTCTTTAAGGATGAGAACTAAAGTGCCTAGTCATTCCATTGCCTCTGTTTGTATGCCTCTGATGTTTGGCACCTTCACTCGTTTGATTGCTCAGAACAGATAATGAAGAACTAGAAAATGATGAAACAGAAAGGAAGAGTGATTCCCTAAGCAGAAAAAGACATATTCCTTAATAGGAAAAAATGAAAATTTGAGATTGTATCTATGGGACTAGATGCAATTACTCTGGACTAAACTCCCTGGTTAAAAAAAAAAAAAAAAGTATTAGTTCTGGTTGAAGAGAACCATCTCTGTATTAAAGGGTTAATTAGCCCTGGCAAGAAAGAGTTTGAACAGTTATCAAATTATTCCAAGATGAGAGCAAGAATATAGAGTCCCTGTGGGGGTGGAGGTATGAGTTGTCTTGGCCAAATGTGTTTCTTACATGTTTGCCTCACTACCAGCATGAAATAGTACCAGTTCCCAAATCTTGATCTATACACGTGGTCCATGCTCCCTACCTCCTACTCCTTCCCCTCCGAGTGCATGGTCCTACTTGACTCAGATAAGAATCTTTTTTTTTTTTTTTAATAGGCAATGGGGGTCAAGTGACTTGCCCAGGGTCACACAGCTGGGAAGTGTCTGAGGCCGGATCTGAACCTAGGACCTCCTGTCTCTAGGCCTGGCTCCCAATCCCCTGAGCTACCCAACTGCCCCCCTCAGATAAGAATCTTATAAAACTTAGTGGTTTGGCTATCCTTTTTTCCACTGGGGCCCTACTAGGACCTGTTTCATCCTCTCTAACTCTTTACTTCTAACCATATTTCCTCTAAATAAAACTGGGTTGTTTGTAATCCTGTACCTCACTAAAATTAGACTAAGATTGGTTCCCATCTACTTCTCCAGTCTTACCTCATATTTCTTCCCAGTTGTTCTCTCTGTTCCAGTCTAACTGATTTGCTACCTGTTGCCTTTGAACAACAATCCATCTACAATCTCCATGCCTTTGTACATGTGGTCCTTCTTGTATAGAATGTACTCTCTCTTCACCTTTGCCTTACTGAATCTCTGGATCCTTTCAAAGAATAACTCAGGTCCCTGATTCTACAGAAAGTCATTTCTGGATTCCTAAATAAATAGCTCTCTCTCTCTCTCTCTCTCTCTCTCTCTCTCTCTCTCTCTCTCTCTCTCTCTTTCTCTTTGCTCTCAGCCTATCTCTGTGTCCCTTTCTTTCTCTGTCTACCTTTCTCTTTCTCTCCATCTCTTGCCTTCTCTTTTAGTCATTTTGTCTCTTTTCCTTCTTGAAATAACTTTGCATTTATTTGTCTATACATCATGTATATCTAGCCAGCTAGCCAGCTAGAGCACATATCATATCATCACAGTAGAATGTAAATTCATTGAGGACCAGGGACTGGTTACCTTTTTGTCTCTGAACAGTGCCTGGGCATAGAGTAGACGCACAGTTGGTGTTTACTGAATTAAAAACAATTCCTGAGCCTTTCAAATTTTCCACCATTTTCTCTTTACTTTCTCTGGTCGTTTTCTTTTTTTAAAGACATTCACATTTCTTTATGGCATAAAAAAGTTGAGGCTCCAAGTCATAAATAGTAAGCAGGAGACAGTAACTAGGAAGGAAGGGAGATCGTAAACAAAAGTAAGGAGTATTCGGAAGTTTAGTTACTAGGCTCACAGTGAGCAGTTGGAACAATAGCCCTCCTTCATGAATATTTCTGCTTAGAAAGACCAAAACCAGATTTCAAGAGTTTCAGGGGGAGCAAAGTAAAATTCTTTCATCCCGCTAGCAACAAATAGGGTGTGTTAAATCCGTTAAATCCTCATTCAAATGCATATGACCTGCTGAGACTCTAGCTTTAAGATCTTTCCTCAATCACCTCCTCCATCCCTTCCTCATCAGGCTTCTGGCCCTCCCCATTTGCTTTGAAAGAGAAACTATTTAAAATCTTCCTCGGGTGAAGCACGGATAGCTATGTCATGGTCTGTTTACCTCATCCTTCCAGGAAAGTGAGAAAAGAGAATTGATGGGTGTGACATTCTTTTGGAATCTGGGATGCTGGCTTTTTTGGCAGTTGGAAAGAACTAGAAATTATGGAATATGAATGGGATGGAATATTACCTTGATCTAAGAACTGTCTGAACAAACAATTTTAAAGAAAGCTGGAAAGATCTCTATAAAATGATTCTAAGTGAAGTATGAAGGACTAAGAGGCCAATTTACAAAATAACCACAATATTAGAGGGAAAACAAACAAACTTTGAAAGACTTTACAACTCTGATCAATCTAAGCTTGAGCCAGGAGTCCTAAAGACTGAAGATGAGCACTTCACACACTGTCCAGGCAGAGAGGTAATGGATTTAAAATTCAGAATAAAATATACATCTTTGGACATGGCCAATGTGAAAATCTGTTATGAGGGCTTAAAATTTGTTTTTTAAAATTGTTCAATTGGAGGAACAGTGGGAGAGAAAAGATAATAGGTGCTTATAAAAATAAATGCTTAATTAATTGACTAAATGATTAACATGAAGACTCACCTTTGCTCATTCCCACCTACATAGCACTCCAGGTATTGTTTTTAAATTAAATTTTTTTTTTTTAAGTAACAAAAAGTCATTTTTCTCTCCCACCCAACTCCCACCATTGGAAAAGAAAAAGAAAACCCTTATATGCATAGTCATATGTATGTGTAGTCAACAATGGATTTTCCTTTGTGTGGCTCACAAAACTCCAAAAGAGTATCCTGCTATAAACTACATTAGACACTTGCTTAGTGGTGCTGCAAGTTTTCTGAATTGCAATTAATATTTTCCTAGCAGAGTTAGCGTAAAAGAGTCACCTGTAGTCAAACTAGGTTCAGTGTGCTGTAGGATTTACAGAATATTTTAACATGCTTATTTTCTTCATTGGCAAATATTTGATGAATACGAGAATGAAACATTTTTGTGTCTCCAATTTACTAAATTTGTGATGAAATAAAATTTGATGTCTAAGGATAACCTGATTGTACCAATTTTGGAAGAGGAACTACAGAATTCAGTGTTAGGAAAAGTGAAGCATGATGAGAATCATACATAAAAATGTACTGAACACCTAAGTAACATTAATTAGGTGCTGTATATATCAGTTTAGACACTTCAATCATGTCTATTTGTCTGTTTCTATGTATCTATATATCTACACACATAAAGCTCTCCCACACAGCAGACTGTACAGGCCGTGGCTTCTGAGATGTGTGTGTGTGTGTGTGTGTGTGTGTGTGTGTGTGTGTGTGTGTGTGTGTATGCTGAGAGGTATAATTTAGCCCAGACCAAAGACTGAGAAATCAAAGGCAAGTCATTGCCTTTATGCTACAAGTCAAGGCTATATGGCAAAGATAGTCCTTCAGCAAATCCTACAAAACTCTAACAGGGCAGAAACTGTAATGGAGAGCAAACTAATGCAGCAAGAACAGACACCCAGAAGTCCAAATTATAGGAATCGTTACCTTTATTACTGACCAGTGGGGCGGCCCCGAAGGGGAGTTATGCCAAACAAAAGGGTAGGTGCAGAATTTATAGAGGTATAGAGGGATAGGAAGCCTTTCTTTGGCATATGCACCAAAGGAGATGATTGGTACATTTAAACAAAAGCATACATGTATATTCCTTATAAGGTTGGCAGAAGCAGGCACTAAATTACAGAAACAGAAGTGGCTTTTTGTTCGTTCCAATGTTTATCAGTGGAGGCATTTTGTCCTGCCATAAATTTACCCCTAGGGTGGACTGTGTCTGTAGCTTTCAGAGGAGACTAGCAGGCACTACCTGGAAATATGGTTTTTGTCTCCTTCCCTGCAGGCTTCCTGGACATGCCTGGGACTGTGGGTTTTTGTCTACTTCAAAACCCAGCATGCTCAGAATTATATCACTCTTCTCCTGAGATGGCTGTGCTCTAGTGGCCCCTGGGCCTTGATTCTGACTAAAAACTGGGTCTATTCCTCCATGATTTCCACCAAGGAACAATGAGAAGCCCACTAGAACTAGAGAAGTTTATTCTATAAAGATGCATATTTTAAGGTAGCCATAATCTCTTATTGCTTCTCATAATTGGGAGATCAAGGAAAATGGGCCTAAATTCATTCCCAAAGTGTAAAAATGTCCATTCCAATGATATTGCAGAGAGGCTGGGGAAGAGACTAGAGGGCCAAAAAGCAAGTAAATAAAGTACTACTATGGTTTGTCTTTTTTTTTTTTAGCCTTTTTAACATTGTTGTATGGAATACTCCTTCTACCAAAGCAGAAATGTCCTGCAATTTATCATCTTAGAGAGCTGTGAGAGTCACATGTGTAGGTGCATGCCTGTAGTTCTTACTGCTGGGGAGGATGAGGCTGGTGGATCTCTGGAACTCAGGTATTCTGGGGCATAATTGGTTGGCACCCATATAGTGAACTCCTTGAAACTGGTGAGTTACTAACCTGCCTAAGGAGATGTAGGGATTAAAATTGACTAAAATATATGAAAATTATAAATACTAATTGTGGTTGCCATTTTAAAGTATTATTATTGCTCAAAGTCTAAATGACTTTTAATAGCTTTTATTTACAAAAAGGGGTGGAAAGAGTGAAAGTAGAGAAATACCAAAAGTAGAGAAGACATTAGCCTATCTAACTAAACATTGCTCAGTTGCTTGACTCAGCCAGGACTTGTTGACCTTCAACTGAAATTAAACTCTCTCCAGAAGACAGGAAGGGAAAGCCAGTTATCCACTCACCCAATTTCCCTCCAAGAGGCAGTAAAGATGATGACTTGAGTTGAAGGTGACTCCTAAGACCAACTTTCTTCCTTGAGCTGATCTTCTTGAAGCCTATTTCCTCCTTGAAGTCCAGCTGCTTCTTGAAACCAACTTTCTTCTTGAAGTCAACTCCCCTAGCCCCAGAAATTCAGGGCCTTTTATAGTGGCTTCTTGTCCCTTCCCCTCTTCACAAAGACCAATCACAGCTTCCAAATTGCCCAGCACTGCTCAGGGGCCAGTGTTTTGGGGAACCACTTCTCACCTTCTGGAGAGATGAATATTCATCAAAAGGGTTCACAGATTCCTGGCTGATTGAGGTTGAATTCTCATTTCCTGGCTAATTGAGTTGAAAGGGTAAAGAGCTCCTCTACCTAGTGCTAAGTAGGGTGTTCAAGCTTTTGTTGATTCAATTTAAAAGTAGACAAAGGAGAGTTAATTCTGTCTTCACAATCTGGTGAGGTACTAAATTTGGGTACTTAAGTTATTGTTAACCAAAGTGTTGACTCCAACTAGACAAAGAGAATAAAGGATTCCCTTTTCACAAGTGTTAACTCAGAATAGACAAAAAGAACCAAGAATTTCCTTTCTGAGAGGGGAAGAACTGGCTAAGGATGAAAATGGAGCAGGTCAAAACTTATCATGCAGATTGTGGACTATACTTCTAGCCTGGCATTGAAAGGGAGATTCTGAAAGAAAGACAAAAAGATAGAGACAAAGATGCACAGAGGCAGATAGAAAGACAGAGATAGACAGCAACAGAGAGTGATAGAGTCAGACAGGAAGATAGTCAAAGATAGAGAGGCAGAGAGAGACAGGGACAGAGATAGAGACAGACAGAGAAAGGTACAGAGAGACATAAGAGCCAAAGAGAGACAGAGGCAGAGAAAAAGAAAGAAAGAATAAAAGCCAGGAACAGAGAAAGAGGGAGACAGTGATAGAGACAGATCGACAGATAGATAGAGATGCGGAGACAGAATAAGAGAATGTTTAGAATGTTTCTTAGAACACTGAAATATTAAGTGCCTTAGCCAGGTCACACAGCCAAGTTAGCCAGAATGCATTAGAGACCATATGACTTTGAGATTAATACTATCCAATATGCTGAATTTCCTTGTAATTAATGAGCTTTTAAGAAATGTTTCCTGATTTGATTTGAGTGAATAAGGGGAAAACATGAATCCTAATGATAAGTGCTATTCAAAAACTAGCCTTCTGTGCCCATCAATTGGGGAAAATAAACAAATTGTGGTTTTTAATGGAATGGAATGCTGTTGCACCCTAAGAAATGACGGAAATGAAGAATTCAAAGAAACACGGAAGACAAAGGAACTGATGCCACACTGGAGTTAGCAGAATCAGGAAAACAAAAATGTGACGATGTCAATGACGTAAATAGAAAGAACAATGAAATGAAACTGAACAGATTTTTATGATAACAACTGCCATTCAGCTGCCATAGTGAGTTTCCTAATGCATAGGTTCTATATATATATATATATATATAATGCATATATTCTAGTCTTCTTATACTTTTATAGTATAAAAGGTTCTAGTCATTAGACTGAGAGCTCCTTGAGTATAGGAACTATGTTTTTGTCTTTAATTGGATCTCCAGCAATTAGCATATTGACTGGCTCAGAGCAAGCATTTAAATAAATGTTTGTTCACTGACAGCCCTATGAGGCAGGCACCATCATTATCATCATTTTCCAGAAGAGTAAAACTTAAAGAAACTGAATAGAGGACCTAATGGAAATTAAGCAGTTAGGTATAAATATATTAAAAAATAATAAAACCATTTGCTACTTACTAGTAAAAGAAATTAGGGGCAGCTAGGTGGCTTAGTGGATAGAAAGTTAGGCTTAGAGACAGGCTGTCCTGGGTTCAAATTTGGCCTCAAACACTCTTTATCTATGTCACTTAAGTCACTTAAGCCATATTGCTTATGCCTTACCACTCTTCTGCCTTAGAACCAATACTTAGTATTGATTCTAAGACAGAAGCCAAAGGTTTAAAAAAAGAAATTAAGGTATTGACTATTTTTGACTCAGCCTGGTCTGATAGTTTGGTTTTGAGGTTGAAATGAAATCAATGAGATACTCATAAATCTAATAATCAACAAAAGGTGAAATAATCTACAAATGTGCAAACTGGGATCCAGAGAGAGCTTCCCAAGGTTGCAGCGGTAGCAAATGGCTTAGGCAGGATTGGAACTTGGATCCTATGATTCTTAAGTTTCATTTTCTTGAGAGTTGGTAGAAAGGAATCAGCATTTGTGAGATACAGGTCCTGAGAAGATGGTGGACTTCTCTTATAAGACCATATAATGGAATAAAAAGAAAAGAAAAAAAAGTTGAGTTGTTGCATGTTCCTAGCTTAAGCTCTTTTCCCCCACATCCATATCAGCAGGACATGATGAGGAACAAATGATAGGTTAGTCCTTTGGCTAACAGGTAAAGTTGCTTTGCTTTGATTGTTTAAAACCCATGTGAATGATTGGGGCTATGTGACTAGATTGTAACTCTCTGGTAACCCAGTCAATAGTGAATGAAGAGAGAGATTGATTTGAATTAGGGACTAGGATAAAAGGGAGCCTTTGCACTCCTACTCTTTTTATTTGCTTGCTGGCTGTAACACCTGTAACACTGGCTCATGAGTACCATTTTGGAGAGGATGAAATAAAATAGCCTTTGCCACGTTAATGCCAGAATTCATGATTCTTTTGAGTAAGTGCTTGTTCCTTTCAGCACAGTTAACCAAAATTAAAACAGAAGATTCAAGATGAATTATAAGGTTAAGGTCTACTAATCTTCCTTCAAGGAATAAGAATCAAATATTTGCATGTACACAGTAAATTAACCACTATATTGACAACACATTGGCCTTCGAAGGATGATGGCATAGTGGAAGAGAAAGGACTTTATTTGAAGTAAAAGGACATTGGTTTGGACATGAGCTCTGCTACCTTCCAGTTGCAATATTTTGGTTCTTCGTTTAATCTTTGCAAACCTTAGTTTTCCCCTCCTTAAAAAAAAAGGGGGGGGGGGGGGGGCAGCTAGATGGCTCAGTGGATTGAGAGCCAAGGCCTAGAGACAGGAGGTCCTAGGTTCAAATCTGGTCTCAGACACTTCCTAGCTGTGTGACCCTTGGCAAGTCACTTAACCCCCATTGCCTAGCCTGGTAACAAATAAAAAATTAATATAGAAGGATATATATAAAGATATTAGGGTTTAAAATTTTTTTTAAAAGGGGGGGGGGACCAGTACTTAAAATCCCTTCCAGCTTTAAATCTTGAATTCTATAAATTCTCTTATTTGAAATAGATTTAATGAAATGCTTTAATAGTTGCTTAGCCTGTAGGAAAGAGTCAGACCATTCTATAGAACTAATGTGGCACAAGGAGTCTCTCTTTCTAGAAAATGTTTTTTAAAATCCTACAAAGAAACCCAATTTAAGGCAAGGGAGGCAAAGGTTAATAATAATCAATAAATAACTTCCAGGAGTGAAGCCAAGATGGTAGAGTAGAGTAGAGAAGCACTCAGTTGAGCTCTCTTAGCATTCCCCTTCAAATAATTATAAAATAATACCTCAAATCAAATTCTGGAATAGCAGAGTCAACAAAAGGTCAGAGTGAGAGATTCTTCCAGCCCAAGATGACATAGGAAGTCAGAAGGAAAATCTGTGACACAGGGGAGGAGGTCCAGAACCTAAGTGGGTAAAGCACCAGTGGTGGACTAAATGGTCATAAAATAAGCAGCAGCAGCTTTAGGAGCTCTCAAGATATAGACAGTAAGGGGATCTGACTACTGGTTAGAAAGAGATTATAGGGTTCCCCTGTGCTGGATGCAGGACCAGAAGCTCTTTGGCAATTTCATTGACTTCAATCAATCATTTCTTGATGTCTAATGTAGTCACCAGCTTCTACTTGCCCAATTCTAATTTTCAAGGAATGGTTTTCTCCATTGACATTTTGTACCTCTTTGGTCAGTTCTCCATTTTTAATAGTTATTATTATCAGTGAATTTTTGTACATCTTTTTCAACTTGGTCACTTTTGTTTTCTTATGGTGTTAATTTATTCAGTATTTTTGATGCTTCTTTTGCTCCTTTTCTGTTAGTTGCATTTTTGAAATTTTCTTCCTTTGCTTTCATTTCTTTACTTGGTTTTTCCTCAACCTCTCTTATTTGATTTTGAAAATAATTTTTTAACTCTTCTAGGAATTCTTGTTGGATTTCTGTCATAATTAAAGGGCAAAAAGGACTTTTGGTCAAGAGGGACCAGAAGCCCTGAGGGGTAGTATCACTCCAAGCCTCAAGGGATCAGAGGACCCTGATGTAGTCCTGATGTATCAGTTGTGATCTCAAGAGATCAGAGACCCTTCTTGTATAAAGACCAGAGTACAAAGAAATCAGTGCTTACATCTCTCCACAGATCATGCCACCTAGGAAGCACTGAAAACTTTCAAAACCCCAAACTAGCTCTGAAATAACAGTGGAAAAAAAAAAACCTTGAAGCTGAAGACAGAGTCCCTCCTCCCCTCAGACAAGAAAAAGAGCCCAACTTTAACATAAAGTTCTAAATCAAGAAATAGGGCAGAAAAAAATGAACAAATAACAAAAAAAGAACCTAACTATAAAAATGTACTTATGGTAACAGGGAAGATCAAATCACAAACTCAGAAGGCAATGAGGTCAAAATACCTCTAAGCATAGCATTAAAGAAAAATGTAAATTGAACAGAAATCCAACAAGAATTCCTAGAAGAGTTAAAAAATTATTTTCAAAATCAAATAAGAGAGGTTGAGGAAAAACCAAGTAAAGAAATGAAAGCAAAGGAAGAAAATTTCAAAAATGCAACTAACAGAAAAGGAGCAAAAGAAGCATCAAAAATACTGAATAAATTAACACCATAAGAAAACAAAAGTGACCAAGTTGAAAAAGATGTACAAAAATTCACTGATAATAATAAATAAAAATGGAGAACTGACCAAAGAGGTACAAAATGTCAATGGAGAAAACCATTCCTTGAAAATTAGAATTGGGCAAGTAGAAGCTGGTGACTACATTAGACATCAAGAAATGATTGATTGAAGTCAAAAGAATGAAAAAATAGGAGAAATGTGAAATATCTCATTAGGAAAACAACTAACCTGGAAAATAGATCAAGGAGAGAAATTTTAAGAATTAATGAATTACCTGAAAGCCATGATCAAAAGAGCCTAGATATTATATTTCAAGAAATTATCAAGGAAAATTGCTCTGATATCCCAGAACCAGAAGCTCAGATAAAATTAAAAGAATCCACTAATTACCACCTAAAAAAGATACCAAAATTAAAATTCTTAGGAATATTATAGTCAAATTCCAGAGCTTCCTGGTCAAAGGTCAAAATGACAAACAACAAGAAAGAAATAATTCAGTGGAAATACAGTCAGGATTACTAAAACATTAGCACTACCATGTATAAAGTGTGGAAGGCTTCAAATATGATATTCCAGAAGGTAAAAGATCTAGAATTATAGCCAAGAACCCAGAAAAACTGAGCATAATCTTTTATGGGAGATAATAGATATTAAGTGAAATGCAGAAATTTCAAGTATTTTTGATGAAAAGATCAGAGGTGAACAGAAAATTTGACCTTCAAATATAAGACTCAGTATATACATGAAAGAGAAACCATAAGGCACTCAATAATTTTAAACTGTGTATCTTTCTACATGTGAAGATGATACATGTATCTTCTAAGAACTTTATCATTATTAGGGGAGTTAGAAGGAAAGAGGATGCAGGAGTGAGTTGATTAAGTTGGGATGGTGTGAAAAAAATGGACAAATGAGAAAGAAGGATGCCATAGGAGAAGGGGAAAGAAGAATGAGGGAAATTATCTCACATAAAAGAGGTGTGAAAGGAAGAGCTTTTATAGTGGAAGGGAATGTGGTGGTGAGTGGCAATGCTTGAACTTTATTTACATCCAAATTGGTTCAATGAGTGTGTGTGTGTGTTCAATTGATAACAAAAATCTATCTTATCACACAAGAAAGGAGGGGTAGTAAAAAGGGGGGCAGATTAGGAAAAAAAGGCAGGGACAAAAAACAGCCTACAGAGGAATGACAGGATAAAAAGAGAGAGAAAAGGATAACAGAAGAAAATAAGGAGGGAAATGCATAGTTAACAATCATAACTTTGAATGTGAATGGGATGAACTCATCCATAAAACAGAAACAGATAGAAACAACATGTTGTTTACAAAAAAAACATACTTGAAACAGAGACATACAAAGTAAAAAGAAGGGGCTAGAGCAGAATCTATTATACTTCAGCGAAAGTAAAAAAAGGCAGGGGTAGCCATTCAGATAAAGTAATAGGAAAAATAGACAATGAAAAGAGTTAAGCAGGAAAATTATATCTTGCTAAAAGGCACCTTAGGCAAAGAAGTCATATCAGTACTAAATATATATGAGCCATATGGCATAATCTTCTAATTCTTTTTTTTTAAGTTAAATGAATTATAGGAAGAAATAGACAATAAAACTATACTAGTGGAGGATAAAACTATACTAGTGGAGGACCTCAAATTTCCCCTCTCAGAGCTAGATAAATCTAATTGCAAAATAATAAATAAGTCAAGATGACAAATAGAAACTTTAAAAAGTTAAATGTGATACATCTCTGGAGAAAACTGAATGGGATTAGAAAGGAGTATGTCTTTTCTCAGAGGTATATGGCACCTTCACAAAAATTGGCTATGTATTGGGGTATAAAAACCTCACATTCAAATATGGGAAAATTAAATGCACTCTTTTTAGATGATAATGAAACAAAAATTACACTTAATAATTAAAAAAACACAGATAAAAAATTAATTAAAACTAATCTAATCCTAAAGAATGAGTCAAAGAACAAATTATAGAAACAATAATTTCACTAGAGAATGAGACAACATTCCAAAATTTGTGGGCTGTAGCCAAAGCAGTACTTAAGGGAAAATTTATTTCTCTAAATACATACATAAATAAAAGAGAGACAGATGATCCATAAATTGGGCATGCAACTGAAAAAGAATAGAAAAAGAACAAATTAAAAATCTCAATTCACCATCAAAATGGAAAGCCTGAAACTCAAAGAAGAGAATAATAAAATTAAAAGTAAAAATGCTATTGAATTAACAAATAAAATTAGAAGCTAGTTTTTTATTAGTTAATTTGATTAAAAAAGAAAACCAAATTGCCAGCATCAAAAATTAAAAGGGTGATTATGCCTTCAATGAAGATGAAATTAAGGCAGTTATTTGGAGTTATTTTAGCCTAATTACATGCCAGTAAAACTGATGATCTAAGTGAAATCAATGAACATTTGCAAAAACATAAACTGCCTAAATTAACAGAAAAGATAGAATGCTTAAATGATCATATTTTAGAAAAAGAAATTGAACAAGTATCAATGAGCTCCCTATGAAAAATCGCTAGAACCTAGTATTCTGAAGTAAATTCTACTAAATGTATAAGGAACGATTAGTCTCTTACTTGAAGGAATTGGTAAAGGTGTCCTACCAAATTCTTTTTATAACATAAACATGGTTTTGAGACCTAAACCAGGGAGAGCAAAACAAAGAAAACTATGGATTAATTTCCTTAATGGATATCAATAAAAAAATTAAATAAAATAATAGCAAGGAGTTTATAGCAACATATCACAAAGACAATGATCCAAGAAGGTTCTGAAGGTCTGATCATGAAAAATGCTACCTGGCTTCAGATACTTCCTACCTGTGTGAACCTTGGCAATTCATTTTAACTTCCACTGCTTAGACCTTACCTTTGGAGCCAGTACAGTGTACTGATTCTAAGACAGAAAGTGAGGGTTTAAAAAAAAAAGAGAAAGGTACTAAGATTCTGGGGGCAGGGAAGTAATTAAATGAGTCAGCCTCATTCACCTGCAATTCCTGAATAAGTATGAATTTATTAGAGCTCTGAATACAAACCAATACCAACTATTCATTCATTCACTCATATAATTAATGTGTGCTCACTATGTGCAATGTATGGACTATGCCAGGCACAGTCAATAAATAATTTGTAAGCAAGTAAAGCTTTTATTAAAAATATAAACTAAACCCCAAAAAACTAATATTGTTTTCCTTTAGGTCAGGGATAACAAACTTTCAGCATGGGGCCAGAATTGTTTTCTGCCTTTGCAGCTCACTGCCTCTTTGACCCTTTGGCAAGTCTCTGGGTCCATTTCCTCATCTATAAAATGGTTGTGGGTGACATGGGATGGAATAAATGATCTTCCCTTTCTAAATTGATGAGCCTTTGAAACCAGTTCTGATAGATAAAGCACTCACACTCCACTCATCCCATCATTTTCTACGTCAAACTTCAGTGAGTGATTTAATTGGTATAGTGGTCCCTATTTCTAGGAATGCAGATTGCCACATATCTCATCTCCTTTACTTCTTATTCATATTTTCCTATAATCTTCCACAACAGGTTAGACCAACAGCTGAAAATCTTCTTCTAAAGGAATTAGGAAGACCTCAGTTCAAATTTATTTTTGTTTGGGGAGTCACTCTTGAAGAGGAGTTGGGGCAGAGGGGCTGGGAGCCACCCAGCACCCTCTTCTTGTCCACATTTTCTGAGGGAGCCCTGAAGAGTCTTACATAGTTCTTAGTTGTGTGACCCTAAGCAAGTAATTTAACTTCTGTTTGCCTGAGTTTCCTCAATTGTAAACTAGAGATAATAATAGCACCTACCTCCCAGGATCAAATGAGGTATTTGTTTTAGCTCAGTGTCTAGTGCTTAAAGGTAGGTGTTTAATAAATGTTCACTCTTTTCCTTCTTCTCTTATTTAGGGAAATACATTTATTCTATCTCTCATTCCTTGCTCCATAACCAGCTCATCTTCTTTACTGGTCCTACTTGTCTTTCCTTGGCAACATCACAGCATACTTGAAAGCTATAGTAACAGCTGACTGAGTGTATCAAAGGGTTCAGCATTTGACCATATAACCTTAGGGCATTGACAGGTGTTAGGAATGAAGTAGATGCCCAGATGCCCTTGTTTCAAGTCATTAAAAGGTTGTGGAATCAAGAGCTCCATTGATTGTGGCCCCTTCTTGATTTCAAAGAACTGATGTTGAAACAAGCCTGCCTCCCCTTAGAAGAGAGCAATTGATCTTACAGGTATGAAATGAAGACTATTCTGTTAGATATGGCCTGAGTACTGGCAAGTTTTCCTCTTAAGGTTGACCTATTTAACAGCGAGACTTTGGACTGACACAGGAACCAGCAACCCAATGTTTTTGGTCCTTTTTCATGCTGAATCTACTACTAAGAGCTGTCATTCTTTACTGCCTGCAGAGACACATCATGCATCAGTGGGCATATATATATATGTATATATATATACAATTTTTTCTATTTAGTAAAGGAAAAGTGATGTCTGTAATTCATGTCACATCCCCCCCCCCCACAAAGTCCAACTCAGAAACAGGTTATAAAAAAGTTGCTTTATTTACAAAAGAGATCATAGTATAAAATACACGATTACAAAAAATAGTCATCAAATATAATGATCCCACAAAATGTCAGTTTCTGGGAATATATAATAGAAGGAACTATACAAGTATATACAACTCAAAAACATACCCAAAATTGTGAAACATAACAGTACATTGGTAGACTATTGTTACCCAGAAGAACATGCGCTCCTTCCCAATAAAGCCTACTTCCTTTTAGTCATTCGGCGCCTAGCGCATTCCAACATAGGAGGTACTTGTTAAATGCTTGCTGTTGTCCTATTCCTCTTTCTAGGAAGAATAACCTTATCAGGCTACTATAATTTGACTTTTGGCGATAATAAAAAAATTTGACAATAAATATTGCAATCTGGACAGAAAAAACTCTAAGTGTCAAATGTGGTTCTTATTTACAAAAAAAAAAATTCTTGGCCTATATACCCAAAATATGCATTAAAGTTAAGTAAAAAATTTATTTTAATGTATTAAAGGCTAACACCATTATTACATTTTTCTTTTCAAGTAATAATGAGCCATATAAAATTCAAAGACCAATACAAAGAGACACAGAAATTATAATCAGAAATGTGTTTGAGCCAACATGTATCAGCTCACAAGAGCTGACTGTTAAATTTTCAGTGTGAGCATTTATAACTTGAAACTAGCAAACACTGTAAATTAGGGCTTACTTTATTGTTTTGTTGATTGTCTAGACCTCACAAAGTGAATGCAAAAATCGATAATTTAGATTAAACTTAAAAGCATGTCATGTGTTTCAAAGAGTCATTTGTTCAACATTCAGCAGTGACCCCTAGTCATATAGCATAGGTTTAAAAGCAGAATATTTAGTACAAACCCCTCATTTTACAGGTGAAATACGTGAGGGTTAGAGAACTGAAATGTCTTCCCTGAGATTATGCAGGGAGAAAGCAATTGACAAAGGATTTTAACCTGGGTCCTCATGCCGTCATCCACCCAAAGCAATGAAAAAGAAATATTGGAAACAAGAAATCTGGGTTGTCATCCTCACTTTTGCCTTTGCCTGGTTGTGTGACCTTGAGTGAAATCAATTTCCTCATTTTTGCCATCTATAAAACAAAGGGGCTGGACTAGATAATCCCTAAAATTCTAACTCTAATACTCTAAGGCAGTGATGGGCAAACTAAGGCCCACAGGCCAGATGTAGCCCCCTGAAATGTTCTATCCAGCTAGGGGACATTATTCCTAATCTGACAAATACAACAAGGATATAATACAATGAAACTTCGAAAGAGTTGCCTTAGAAACAGACTGACAGATGAGCATTTCCTTTGGCCCCCTCTTTAAAAAATTTGCCCATCACTGCTCTAAGGTAACATTTTAGGGAAGCCAATTGATGGGTAGTTCCCTGCTCTAAAATTCCATAATCAACAGAAGGCAAAGAAATATAACTCTAGGTAACTGAAATTATCACTTCCAGCATCCAATATCTCTAAATTGTGATGCCATCTACATATACATTTTTTTAGTCTTTTTCTCTCCCTCATAAATTGACAATTAGTTGAGTTTTACCTGAAGGCTGAGCAAATGAAGCATACAAAAAGGAAAACACAGAACCACAGATTTATAGCTGGAAGAGATGCTAACAGCAGCTAGTCAAATTCTCTTATTTTATAAATGAGGAAATTAGGGCCAAAGGGAGGCTAAATGACCCACCTAAAATCATACATATTCAGTGGTGGTATTCAGATTCCAATCCAGGTTCTCTGTAACTCCTGAGCAGTCTCTGCCATAGCACAACATGTCCATTCAAACTACAAGTCCTTGCTTTTCTTGGAAACACCAGCACAGGGCTCCTTCTGAAGGGCAATGTGATCCCTATTGATGACAGAATGCAGAATGCAATGGCAAGACACTTTCTGAAATGTATTGTAGACTCTTAAATTCAACAATGATATTTTTCTCCAATGATATGAAAGATATATCAGTAAGATGCTTTAACACTGGTTGAACTAGAAGAGTAGGAGCTGGATTTCCGAGATAATTTCTTGGAAGTGAGGGACACTTGCATTCTATTCACAGTCCGAACACTTCGACAGAGAAGAGCATTCTTGGCATGATCCCTAAAATCCTGAGAAACAAAGTAATAGACAAAGGGATCGATACAGCTGTTAAGGGTCGAGAGACAGAGAGCTACCAGATACAAGGAATAGACATCGCTCTGTCTTCTGGCTCGAATCAGGAAGTAATGTACCACCAACAAAATGTTACTGGGTGTGAAACAGATCAGGTACATGGCCAGTACAGTGATGATGAGTTTGATGGCTCTCCTTCTCTTCCTTCCAGAATCATCCATAGCAGAAGAATGGAGTGTTCGGATCATTAGGATGTAGACAGAGGCCGTGAGACAAGCAGGGAACAAGAAGACACCAATGGCCAGAGAGAGGAAATAATTGAACATATCTCCCGCCAGCACATTTTCAGGCAAAACATCATGGCATGTTGTGATGTTAAGGTCTGGAATATAGACAGTTTGCTTCACAACATACAGGGGAATGGTCACCAGCAGAATCAACAGCCATATTCCAATGGAAACCCCTATGGCAATGTTAGACAACTTCCTGGAGCGTACAATGGGATTCATGATGACCCAGTATCTCTGCACACTGAGGCAAGTCATGAAGAGGATGGAACAGTACATATTGCCATAGAAAAAGCCAATCGACACCTTGCACAAAGCTTCCCCATAAATCCAATTGTTGCCATTTATATGATAGGAAATCTTCAAGGGAAACCAGATTACAGATAAGAGATCTGCCAAGGCTAAGTTGCCCATGTAAATCACAGCAGGGTGTTTCTTTTTTGTTCGGAAAATGAAGACCCACAGAGCCATGCCATTGCTTGGCAAACCGATGATAAACACAATTGCATAGACAATTGGAAGGAAGACAGTAGTCAGTCCTCCGGTGAGGATTTCAGCAGAAAACTTGTCCACAGAGAATTCTGGGACCTTGGGAACGCCTTCATTCCCACTGGATGAGATATTCTTTGAGGGATTTTGATGGCCAATAAAACTTCTTCCTTTGCTGCTGTTGACTCCTGAACAAGAAAGAGAAAATAGACGGGTTGGTTTAAGGCAAAAACACTCATCTAGAAGTTTCATCTGATTGGTTCAACTATAAGCACTTAAAAGCACGTGGTAAAAAGGTTAAGGTAAGAAAAACCAACAACAAATGCTATACTGACTTTTGAGAATTTCATAAATTTCATTAGATTTTACGGCATTATATTGATCTACTTGTTCCCTTCCTTCTCACCAAAGCTCAGCGTTCCCATTATTCTACTCTTTTCTTCTTATTTTTCAAAGCTTAGCACAGTGCCTGACACATAGAAGACACTTAATAAATGCTTAATGGTGACTGACTGACACATGTTTCTAGCTAGGAACATTTCATATTCCACTAATGGGTCAGTTAATAGGGAATGGTTTTTGCCTATTAATTTGTTTCAAAAATCAGAGAGGAGGTATAGCTAGGTGACTCAGTGAATAGAGAACCAGGCCCAGAGACAGGAGGCCCTGGGTTCAAATCTGATCTCATGTTCTTTTAGCTGTATGACTCTGGGAAAGTCACTCAACCCTCATTGCATAGCACTTACCATTCTTCTGCCTTGGAACCAATACACAATATTGATTCTAAGATAGAAGACAAGGGTTTAAAGAAAATATGGTGATTTAGCATTGAAAAATCCAACACCAGTTTTGAAATTTTTTTATCCCACAGTAAATTGTCAATCCAAGGTCAGGCTCAGGATCTGATCCTTCCAGTCAAATTATTCCTTTACAGAGGTCCTGACAAGTCAAATAGTTCCTTGGACTCCTGAGGATTCTCCTTTCTGCTGCAGGACAAAGTAACCCCAACTGACTTCATATAGTACTATAGAGATTGCAAACTGCTTTCCTCAATATCACATTGTTTAGTGGGTGGTGCAAGCTCTTTTGACCCCATTTTGTAGATAAGAAAGCTAAGGTTCAGAAAAGTTAAGAGGCTTGCCCCTGATCACATGGCAGGTGCCACAATGAGGAATCCGGCTAAAGACACTTGACTCAAAGAGTATGATACTCATTTCTTTCTACCATGTTGTCTCTCAGCAACAGGTGAGATGCTCAACCTTCATAATCAAGGGATTTGCTTAGATTTCTCCAAGGTCTCTCCTAATTCTTACTATCTAAACATCCAGAATTCCCTTTCTATTCTTCTGGTGCCCTCAAAAGAGGAGGCAGGAGGAAGGATCCCAAATTGAGACCTGGAAATAACCTCAAAGATCATCTAGTCAAAATTCATTTTGCAAATGAGGAACTTGAAGCCCAGAGAATTGATTTCTCTAAGTTCACCCAGGTGGGAAAACAGAGCTAGAATCTGAATATAGGTCATTAAGACTCTAAATCTGATGTTTTTTTCCAGAAGCTTTTCCCCATTTTGCTTCCCAAAATCCCCTCCATAAAGCTTAATTTTTTTTTAATTTTTTTACCAAAGGTCATAAAAACAAGAGGATCTTTACTTGCTCAAAGCTGAGAACTCAACTATAATTCTGTAATATGGATTATTGCCAGAAAACTAAAGGTTAAAAAATGATTAGGCATGTCTGCTTTATAATGGATAACCTACAAAAGAAGGCCTTCTTTTCTGACAAGCTTTAAAGCCTCCTTTCCTCATCTACTTAACAACTCCAATTCCAGTGCATTTTTTAACTGGAAGGAGACACAAAAAAAGACATTCCCCCCTTAAAATTAAGTATACTAAAATGTCAGAAAACAATTGTCAAAGATTGTTTCTACATATAACTGGAAAAATTAAAAATCAAGTATACTTAGCCATTTTTTATGGGAAAAGGAAGAGAAAATTTTAGCATAAAATAGGGATATTATTTTAATCAGAAAGTACGAGTCACCACATGTCCAAGAGCAGTGACTCATAACCTGTAATCTATAAACCTAATTAAAAATAAATACAAACATATATATTTATGTATATATGTACACATATATACGAAGACAACTGTATTTTGATATAATTGGTTCACTTTGTGATCTTATGTATTTTATTTTCATTTAAAAGCCTTATTCTGAGAGGTCCATAGGTTTCACCAGACTAACAAAAGGGCTAATAATACAAAAATGGTAAAGAATCCCTGTTTCAGAATATGGTCTCTCATGTGAAACAATTCAACCAACCAGTAAAATACTTGAATTCCCTAACAATCTGCCCTCTGTCCACGTGAGCAAGCACTATCGCCATTCTTTATGGCTAGAGGTTGGGGTGGGGAGAAGGAAGAAAAGAGGAAGAGAAGAGGCAGCAGGAAATAGAGAAGAGGAGAAAGCAACCACATCTGAAATGCACAGGTTTTAAAAACTAAAGCCCTTTGGACCTTTGGCAGTGAGAAGGTTTATAGACCAATAAAAAAGACTGATGTGGAAATCCACAATGACAGCATCATTCCCATTTTCAATGCCTATTGAGGCTATCCTTAGTCCTTTCACAGACATATCCAGTAATTTAACTTTACTTGCTTAAAGGTATAACTTTTTTTTAGCTTCTCATTGACTCAGTACAAACTATAATTTACTTTTTTTTAATGTTTCATGCATGAAGAGCCAAGAAATCTGAAATATTGAAGTGCAATGAAGGAACACAGTAATAATAGCAACCCCCACCATCCACTGTGCAGAAACTAGCAAACAGTGAGAAGAATCCTTCAAATCTACAATGTTAGAGGTGGAAGGGATCTTAGCCATTACCTTGATGGACCACTCTCTACTTTTTTATCTGAAGAAAGGGAAATTGAGAGGTACAAGAATTTGCACAGTTTCCTGGTTCTGCTTACATTACTCTGCATTAATTCATAAAATACAACTATATTTTTGTAAAATCATCTTATTCATCACACAGATAGAGGCGCAACTAGAAACTGCTTCTCCTTGGTGAGTCTGGTGCTTTTCTATCACTTAAGTAGGAAGGACTATACGCACAGATAAAGCAGTATCTGTGTTACATTTATTCATAACCTTCACAAATACTTTGCAAAATTTGAGCACATAAGAATTATACAATAATTATCTGCTCTAGATAGACAGGTAGATAGATAG
Organism: Gracilinanus agilis; assembly: GCF_016433145.1. Taxonomy (NCBI): domain Eukaryota; kingdom Metazoa; phylum Chordata; class Mammalia; order Didelphimorphia; family Didelphidae; genus Gracilinanus; species Gracilinanus agilis. The sequence continues at coordinate 341,730,736 of NC_058130.1, read as the reverse complement.
GTAGGAGGCTCAGTGGATAGAGTGCCAGGCCTGGAGATGGAAGGTCCTATGTTCAAATCTGGCCTCAGATACTTCTTAGCTGTGTGACTCTGGGCAATTTAATTCCCTTGCTTAGCCTTTACTACTCTTTTGCCTCAGAACCTGTACATAGTATTGTATGGATAAGAGATTTAAAAAATTTTAAAAAGAATTATCTGCTCTACATGAAATTATGAAGATTGAAACAAGCAGAACCAAGAGAACAATATACACAGCAACAGAAATATCCTTTGAAGAATGACTAGTGTATGTCTACCTACAGAGAAAGAAATGATGAATAGAATTACAAAATAAGTTTTATATATACATATTTCTTTTTGTCAAATGATGCCTTCTCTAACGGGGGGAGGAAAAGAGGGAAGGGAGTTACCTGTGTATCTTAATATTTTCAGTGTTATGAACAAAAAATAATTAATTTTAAGAATTTTTTTAAAAGTTAAAAGAATTATCTGCTGACCTAGTCATCAGTAATATATGTCAGCAAAGCAGAGTTTTAGAGAGAGTCTGCCTCCCTGATTCTGCCCTGCCTAATCCCAGACTTTTGAGGAAATGGTCTGTCTTTTAGATATAGACTAACGGCTCCTGGGATTGTGTCCAGATGACACACAACAGAAAATCTGCAAATGGATCAAAACGAGAAGACCTACGTGAAACAAAGTGGGTTCTGATCCATTAGTGAATGGAGGACAAATTGTGGCATATGAGTGTAATGCAATATAATATTGCCCCCAAAGAAATGGCAAATATGAAGACTCCAAGAAATGTGTGTATAGAGTGAAATAAACAGAACCATGAGAACAATAAAGCTCACAATAATGTAAATGAAGAAAACTATTAAATAAAGTCTAACTGTAATTATATCACTCAGTCTTGACCCCACAGAAGAAATGAGAATATGTAGACTAGCCTTTCTCTCTGGGAGAGTGGATTCACAATAATCAGTGTCAAATGGTTTTGCTTAATCGGTTTTTTTTTTCTGTATTACAAAAGAAGGCCTCCTGGGGGTGGAGGGAAGAGTATCTGGAAATCCCAAAGATGGAAAAACAAACGGTCTCAATAAACTTAAAAAACAAACAAACAAACAAACAAAAAAACCATTGGGAGGGAAACAGCTTGGAACTCAAATGAAACAAAAATAAAATAAATATTTTTTTAAAAAACCTTGAGTAATGGGAAAAAGAGATGAAGTTCTAGGAAAAGAGATAACAAGAACCATATAACTTTCTTCATATCAGAAAGGTAGAGAACTACTAGGCCTGAGTATTATAAATACTGTCAGACAGGGTCTCTATATCTGAAGTTTTTGCTTAATCCCTTCCTTTTTCACAAAGCCTCAATGAATGAATTAAGAATTCCTAATAAGACAAAGTCAGGGTCAACAAAACTTATTTTTAAAGTCTTTTTAAAAATTACTTTAAAAAGGAAAACACACATCCTAATAAGATGGCCTATAAAGATCCTTTTTACTCAGATGAAGACTATTAGTCAGTCTCTCAAAGAAACTCGAAGTTTCTCTAAGCAGAGAAAAAGCAGGCAAATAACAGTCATGTTTCCATTAGCTCCATGGAGATGTGTTTTAAGACATTTAAAGTAAAACAACTTTGAAAGAAGAGAAAGTTATACAGAAAAGGGGCAGTGGTAGGCAACGGTGTTATCAACCTATCAGCTTCATGAAGGGTCTTAGATATGGAACAGGAGTGGGGAGGGGAGATGGGGAGTGGTTGGCAGAAAACAGAAATGACTAAAGCAAGGGGAGCAGTATCTTTTAAAAGTCCAGTTTCTGCTCCTTAAAGGCCATATCTCAGAAGAGAATAAATAATTTGGCTAAAAACAAAATGCTATGACTTTTTTCAGGGAGAAAGGTATGGGGAAGCAATTAGGCAGCATAAGGCAGACTGATCCTATCTTTGGATCCAGTGATCCCAAGATTAGAAGTTGTTGTCGTCGCCGTCGTCCTCCTCCTCCTCCTTCTTTTTTTAAACCTCTGCCTTTCATCTTAGAATCAATACTGTGTATTGGTTCCAAGGCAGAAGAGCAGTAAGGGCTAGGCAATGGCGACTAAGTGACTTGTCCAGGGTCACACAGCTAGGAAGTTTCTGAGGCCAGATCTGAACCCAGGACCTCCTGTCTCTGGGCCTGGCTTTCAATCCACTGAGCCACCCAGCTGCCCTCTAGAAGTCCATCTTCTGAAGATTTCATTAAAAGGGGTTCCCCTGCCTCTTAAAAAACCCAATCTAGGATATGATTGGGGATCTAGACTCTAAGAGATCACCCTAATGCAAATATTAATAATATGGAAATAGATCTTGATTAATGACACATGTGAAACCCAGAGGAATTGCTCATTGTCTACAGCGGGGAGTGGGAGGAGTGGAAGGAAAGAACATGAATCATGTAACCATTGGAAAATACTCTAAATTAATTAATTCAATAGAATTTTAAAAATAAAATAAATATACATTAAAGAATTTTTAAAAAATCAATCTATAAAAAATAATCATGACCTTTTTTTTTCTTTTGTAATAGCAAAAACAAACAGCTAGGTTAATGTTTACAAACAGGCTAACAACCCATTATCTCCACTTTGTCATCTCTCAATTATTCACTCACTTCTCAACCCTCTACATTCTGGATTCTGACATCATTCAACCGAAACTACTCTCTCTAAGATCATTAGTGACTTCTTAATTGTCAAAGCAGTGAACTTTTCCCTCCTTTTTTCCTTTAAGGAATCCATGTGACATTTTCCTGAAGTGTAGCCTTCTCCTGGACTCCAAAGGTAACCTGGTAGAGTGCTGAAGCTACCTGCTCTTGGTGTGTCTATTTGTCTTTGGTGACTCAGCTTCCGGGACAGATACCCCTAACAACTACTGCTGTTGCTGCTCATTTCTGTTGGATACTACCAGCATCCTTTCAGCTCCACATGTCCAGAACCTGGGAGTCATGCTTGCCTCTTTGCTCTCCCTCACCCCTGCCCATAGTCAATCAGTTGATAAGTCTTGATATGAAGATAGAATCAATATTCCTGGTATCCATCCCTTTCTGACCACTTATATCATGATCTTTCTAGGGTGGTTAATCATCATCTTTCCCATCAACTATTACAAGTCTCCTAATTGGTCCTCAGGTTTCTAGCCTCAACCCTGTCTAATCTATCTTCTACACAGTTGCAAAATTACATTCTAAAGCAAAGGTTTATGTTATTGTTCTACCACAAAAAAGCTCCATAAAATACAAAATCTTGTTTTGCCTTGAAAGCTAGTTAAAGTCGGTCTCTAGCCTACCACTCCAGGTTCATTGAACATTGCTACTCTTCACTCTCTATTTCAGACAAATTGATTTATTTCCTATTTTCTCAACTTTGCATTTTTATCTCTCACTCATGGCATAGGTTCTCTGTCACTCATGACTAGAACACACTCCTTAGAATCCCAGTTTCCTTCAAAGCTCAGAGAAAGCCCCACCATCTACATGAGTCTTACCCTGTTCCTTCTGGTTACTAACACCCTCTCCACTCCCTATTACTTTCTATATATTCTATAGTTAACTTGTATGTATACACATTGCTTCCCCCAGCAGAATATAAGATTCTTGAAAGTAAAGACTTGTTTTATCTTTGTATTCCTAGCACCGTGCCTGGAACATGTTGTTGTTCAGTCACATCCAATTCTTCATGACCCCATCTGGATTTTTTGGGGCAAAGATACTGGAATGGTTCACCATTTTCTTCTCCAGCTCAGTCAACAGATGAGGAAGCTGAGGCAAACAGGGTTAAGTGACTTGCTCAGGGTCATGCAGCTAATAAGTCTCTGAGGCCAAATTTGAACTCATGAAAATTAGTCTCTCAGACTTCAAGGCAGGCACTCTATTGACTGTACAACCTACTTATCTCACATGGAACACAGGAGCAGGCACTTAATAAAAGCTTACTGATTGATTCTTAGCATCCTCTCTATTATTATATCTATCCTCTCTCTACCACTCTGTCACCTTACCTGCAGAGGTAGCAGGAGACTATACAGGTTGGAAGCAACTTTTCATTATTCACTGTTTGGGGAATTGTCACAGCTAAAAAATATCCATCACCAAGTAGCCAGGTTTTGTGGGAAGAGTACGCTGCGTTTGCTCTTCTGTGGAACATATGGGAGGATATACAGATGTAAGTCACACAGAATAGCTAGTAAGGATAAGTTTCAATAAGCTTCCCCAAAGGGAATAACCACTTTAGGGATGTCCCAAATCTTGAATTTGAATATTGCACTGTCAAAATTTACAAATACAATGACAACAAAGGAATATGGTAAGACATTATTGAGTGACACAGAACAAAGGAAATAGGATCAGAATACTATACAATCTATGAATATATGTTTTAAAATAGCAACATCACAGAGTGAAAGGAGCAGAACCAGGAGAACCTTATACACAGAGACGGATACACAGTGGTAAAATAGAATGTAATGGACTTCTGTACTAGCAGCAATGCAATGACCCAGGACAATTCTGAGGGACTTATGAGAAAGAAAACTATCCACATTCAGAAGAAGAACTGTGGGAGTAGAAACACAGAAGAAAAACAACTTCTTGATCACATGGGCCGATGGGGAATATGATGGGGATGTAGACTTTAAACGATCACCCCAGTACAAATAATATGGAAATAGGTCTTGATCAATGCCACATGTAAAACCCAGTGGAATTGCTTGTTGGCTACAGGAAGAGGGTGGGAGAAGGGGAGGGAAAGAACATGAATCATGTAACCACGGAAAAATACTCTAAATTAATTAATTAAATAAATTTTTGCAGATCACACAAAAAAATTGCAGCATCAAAATCCAATAATAAAACAGAAGAAAGGGGCTTAAGAGGGGAAAAGATAAACAAAAATAATCCTTTGTAGCTATTTTCTTAAAGTTTATGTGTACTTGTAACTTTGTGTGTGTAAAGCCTTTAGAAAACTTAATAGTTTTTGAATTCATGATTTTATATGTGAATTTTATTCATTTGGTTTTCCTGAAATTATTACTAAATTCATAATAAAATGATTACTTTTTAAAAAACACAAAAGAAATTACAGCTAGAACAATGAAGCAAAAGAGGTGCCCACTAGAAACATGAAGAGAGAATATTGTCAGGACATATTCCAACATATATCTTATATGGTATCAATCCAATGAATAGATTTATATATCCACTAGACATGTTTTATCAGTCCCTGAATATAAATACAACACAGAGCCTGAATTTAAAAGATACCAATAATGTGCCAGGCATGAGGCTAAGCACTGGTGATACAAAAGAGGCAAAAGATAGTCTTTTCCCTTAAGGAAGGACAAATCATCTGCCTGGGTATACAGATCTGTCCTTATCAAGGTTAAAGGTCATCTAAGTACTTTTTACCATATCTACTCAGAGACTTTAGAGTTACTCAGTATTTTTATTCATGTAGTCATAAACTCAAAAGCATTTATTCAGATGAACTTGTAGAGAGAGATTCCCTGGATTCTTTTTTTTTTTTTTTTTTTATCCTGGGATTCCATTCTAGGAGCATAGGGCCACAACCAGTAGGCAATGTGACACACAGTCGCTCAGGGTCACCCAGCTGGGAAGTGTCTGAGCCCGGACTTGAACCTAGGACCTTTGGTCTCTAGGCCTGGCTCTCAATCCACTGAGCTAGCCCAGCTGCCCCTACTTTAGGTTGCAGTTTCTTTAGCAGATGTAGTTTTTTACAGGGTGGGGTTGCTAGCCCCACGCCCAACCCTCCTCCTTTTTTCATCCGGGCTAGGGACCGTCCTTGGCCCAGGAGTGGTAAGGGTGGGCAGTAGGGGTCAAGTGACTTGCCCAAGGTCACACAGCTGGAAGTGTCCAAGGCCGGACTTGAACCTAGGACCTCCAGTCTCTAGGCCTGGCTCTCAATCCACTGAGCCACTCAGCTGCCCCTCCCTGGATTCTTACAGCCTATTAAAAGTGATGGGGTCCTTCATAAAATTAGAAAATCATGACCAAAAGAGATCTCAGATGGGGGAAAAATAATTAATGACAATTTCCTTTGGATTCCTTTAAGAATTTCATCATAAGAGAAATAGTCACTTTCCCTGGATGAGACAACTCCTTATGAGTTGTTATAAATGCTCTTGCTTATACACACAAAATTTACAAAAATTAAACATAGGTAAAAAATATTAGTATATATTTATGTTTAGAGATATATGATGCATGTATGTTTGTATACATACACATGCCAGTTAGAAACCTGGTCATAGCATTAGATTCAGAAAATTCTGTTACTAAACCTTTATTCTGAAAAGGAGAAGGAAAGGGACTAAGCTTTTATATAGTACCTACTATGTGCCAAGCACCATGCTAAGTGCTTTTACAAATAGTGTAGCATTTGATCCTCACAACAACCCTGCTAGGTAGGTATTATTCTCTTCATTTTACAGTTCAGGAAAATGAGGTAAACAGAGGTTAAGTGACTTGTCCAGGGTCAGACAGCTAGAAAGTATCTGAGACTAGATATGAGATGATGTCTTCTTGACTTCCAGGCCTAATTCTCCATCCAATGTGTCACCAGATGCCTCAATATTAACGTGTAATTTAAAAACATTAATTAGTGAAATATTAAAATAATACTCTAACACAGTGTGCATTAAGTTTATAAAGTGCTTTTCTCATAACTATCCTTTGAAACCTGCAAGTTTGTCAATGGTGACAAAAACAAAACAAAACAGAAAATTACAAAACTTTGGAGGGTCTGTGGAAAAACAGGGACATTAATACACTGTTAGTAGAACTGTCCAGTGGTCCAAACATTCTAGAAAACAGTTTGGAATTCTGTTCCCAAAGTTATTCAACCTTGTATACCATTTGACCCAGTAATTCTATTACCAGGCCTAGACCCCAAAAAGAGCAAAGAAAGAAGAAAAGGATCCATATAGACAAAGATATTTATAAATGCTCTTTTAGAAACAGCAAAGAAATGGGGAAAAAAGTGGGTACACAAAAATGAGAAGTGGCCAGGATATATTAATGTAATGGAATATTATTATGCTATGAGAAATGAGGAAGAAATTGTTCTTAAAAACCTGAGGAGACTTGTATGAACAGAACAATTTATATAGTAACAAAACAAACAACATAAAAAGTTTTGAAAGCCTTAAGAACTCTAATCATTGTAATGGCCAACTATGACTTTCAGAGGACAAATGATAAAGTAAACTACCTATTTTCTGACCAAGCACAGAATGATATATATTTGTTGGGCATGAGCAATGAGGGAGAAACAAGCTTTTATTAGTGCTTTCTATCTTCTGTGTACTTTGTTAAATTCTTTACAAATGTTATCTCATTTGAACCTCATAACAACAGGAATTTGTTTTGTTTGACTGTACATATTGGATTACAAAGGTTTTATTTTTCCTTTTCTTTTCAATTGTGTGGGTAAGTAAGAGACATAAGGGAGAGAAAATAGATTCTTGTTTACTAAAAAATTTTAATTAAAACTTTTTCAATTATTTTAAAAGACATCAAAACATCACATGAAGTAAGTAGTACAAGTTTTGTCCTCATCATTTGACAGATGAGGAACTTGAGTCTCTGAAAGGTTCACCTAGTCACACTGCTAATAAGTGTCAGAGGTTTAAGTCTAGTCTACTACAGAAGTGGTAGAACAGGCCTATGCCAGGCACTAGGATTACAAAGAATCCTATCAAAAAACAAAAAGAATTCATCCTTTTTGGATATCTCATTATTATATGGCACTTAAAGTTTACAAATTGCTTTCTTCATAAAGACCCTGAGAGATGGATAGTAAACATTGATAATTATTTTATTTGAAAGAGCAAAAGCTTGCATGCTACCTTTTTTTTTTTTTTTTTAAATAATTGGGGGCTTCCTGGAATACTATTGTGCTCAAAGGAATAATAAACTGGAGGAATTCCATGTGAACTGGAAAGACCTCCAGGAATTGGTGCAGAGTGAAAGGAGCAGAGCCAGAAGAACATTGTACACAAAGACTTATACACTGTGGTAAAATCGAATATAATGGACTTCTGTACTGGCAGCAATGCAATGATCCAGGACAATTATGAGGGATTTATGGAAAGGAACGCTACCCACGTTCAGAGGAAGAACTGCAGGAGTGGAAACACAAAAGTAAAACAACTGCTTGAACACATGGGCTGATTCGGACATGGTTGGGGATATAGACGCTAAATGACCACATCAATGACTACACCAATTCAACCATCAATAATATGTAAATAAGTTTTGACTGATCATACACGTTAAAACCAGTGGAAATGCACATTTGATATGGGGGGTGTGGTTAAAGGGGGAGTGAAGGGGAAAGTAAAAACAGGAATCATGTAACCATGGAAAATTTTTCTAAAAAAATAAAATATTTAAATCTTAAAAAAAATAATTGGTGAACGCATGGGTCGGGGTGGACATGATTGAGGGTGTGGACTCGAAACTACCACACCAATGCAACTACCAACAATTTGGAAATAGGTCTTGATCAAGGACATATGACTAGTGGAAATGTGCATCGGCCATGGGTGGGGGGAGTGCAGGGGGGGTGTGTGTGTGAAGGGGAAAGTAGGAGCATGAATCATGTAACCATGTTAAAAATGAATATTAATAAATGTTTAAAAAAAATAATTGGGGGCTGCCTCAATGAAGTATAGCATAACAATGTAATTAAATGCTACGGCACTGTAAAAAATGCTATGAAAAAAATAAAAGAAAATGAGAAAACTTGGGAATTATGCAAATCAAGATATGTAGAAATAGAATATTATTATATATACTGACTAGAACTCTATATAAAGAAAACAAAGCCACAGGAAAAGAAATGGAGTCAGAAACTAAAACAGAAAAGTATACTTTTTTTGGTGGTTTATTTGTTTGATTCTGGTTTATCAGAATGTATTAAATATTTTGAGCTCTTTGTATGGTCTTTTCCCTTATTTTGTATGTTTATTTAAGTGCTTGCCTTTGTTGATTGTTACTGAGTATGTTATTTTAAATTCATTACTTATATTATTTATTCTTAAAAATAATACTAGATAACTGTAAAATAAGTAAATAACTAAAAAGAAAGAGACTTGTCCTGAGAGGACCCTGTCCATCAGTCAATAGGTATTTATTTACTAAATGCTTAGTATGTGCCAGGCAATGAGAGAGAGAGAGAGAGAGAGAGAGAGAGAGAGAGAGAGAGAGAGAGAGAGAGAGAATGGTGTTCCAGGAAAGTGAAGTGGTGACCGGTATTCCAAGAAAGGGTTCCTGTTGAAAGTGGGATTTGGTAGAGTCTTCGAGAAAACAAAGGAAAGGAGTCCCATTGTTAATGACAAATATTTTACTGATGGAGGTGAGGTGGGGAAGTTTCAATATATACAGTGCAATTAGAGAGACTGGTCATTAGGAGACAGGAATTCCTGTCCTAACTCTGCAGTTAACTAGCTCAGGCAAGCCACTTTATCTCTTGATCTCAGTTATTTGGATTCTGTAAAATTCTAAAATGATCTTAGGGTACTCTTGAGCACTAAATATCTCAGTCACATTTCCTTGTTTGCAAAAAAGGGATAATAATATTTTTGCATTCAATTTCTCAGGGTCTTTCTGAAAAAGGCATTTTATAAACTTTTAAATATCATAAAAATATGAATCATCCACTGTCTCTCTCAGAACCTTACCCATAGTAGAAGCTTACTAACTGTGGGTTGAACAGAATGATTCTATACACATTGTTGGGAAAATATACTGGGGAAAAAAAGTCAATAGTTGTAAATGAGTTGTATACAGCATTTACACCAAAACTGGGGAGCACAAAGAAGAGGTCAGATAATTTGCAATGGAATATAGCAACAGAAAAGTAGATGTACAAGATAGAGGGGTAGATTGGGCAAACATTCATAGCTCCCTGGTCCTAGGTATGTCTAAGCCTTTGTGATCCCATTTGGGTCAGCACAGATATTGGAATGGTTTGCCATTTCTTTCTCCAGCTCATTTTACAGATGAGGAAACCAAGGCAAACAGGGTTAAGTGACCTGCCCAGGGTCACACATCCAGTAAGTATCTGAAGTCACATTTGGACTCTGGTCTTTCTGACTCCAGAGCTGACTGTCTAGCCACTTTACCACCTAACTTCCTAGCTAGTCCTCCTACAAATCCTCATTTCTCCAAGGCAGGGAACTATATAATGTCAGAGAGAGGGATGGGTAAATTTAATAATTGATGATAAAAGATGATGGTTCTGCCAGCTGAAACATTGAACTTCATTTAATATAAATGCCAAAATGCTATTTAACCACTGTTGGGAAAATGACAGCTAGTGAGGTGGGAAAGAACTGAGATATAATATTAAATAGCCTTAGTTAAAGAGTAACTTGCAGCTTTTCACTAAGCTGTTATTCTATTCCTTGACCCACCCTCTACCTGACAACACCCTGAGTTACTGGAGCAATTGACCGGTGTGTTTTTTTAATTTGTGGTGTCGAGTTCAGTATAAGACACTAATAAGGAGGAGCTTACTGAATCTTTATTTCCATTTGTACAAAATAAAATCTTAAATGTCTGGCATAGAACTATAGTTCTATCCACTAATAGTACCTTTAGAAGAGTTCGGCAAACTGGGAAATCACAGCTTCCCAAGGCCTCAAATAAGCATAAGCTAAATGCTATTAGTTTTATGCCAACTAATGGAAAACATTCTGTTTTTCTTGAGAATCAGACCTATGTATATGGCATACATATACATTTATTATCCAATTACCCACCATTTTCTTAACTAGAAAGAAGTCATTTATATAAGTTCTTTCAGTCACATTCCACAAACTTTGATTAAAAAATCAAACAACTATTTTATGTAGAAATGAGAAGAGTTGGATCTCTGAAAAAAAGAATTTTTACAATAAGTAAAAATCAAGTCTTTGAAATTTTGTTTTGTTTTGAATAAAGGGACTTAAGAATCTCCATGAGCCTTTGTGTATACTAAAGAGTAAAGAGTGTGTGTGTATATATATATATTTTTAAAAGGGGACAACATTCAAATAATAAACCCCTGCTACATAGCTACTCTATTTATTCTTAATGTGTAGCTTAATGATTGGATCCCTATTTAAATCACATTTTCTCACTCTCAAGCCAGGTATATCTCCCTCCATCTTTGCTAGTTCAGTTAGGGCTCATTCCACACTGGGCATGTCATGTTTTTCTTCATAAAGACAATGCACATAGGCCCAATGAAAACAAGAACTCAGGCAACAAAGGGCTCCCCTGGTTGTTCCTGTACTGTACTCTTCTGTTTTGCTTAAATAGAATGCAAGAGAGTCCATTGCCACACGATTATGATAGCTGGCATTTGTCAGCTACTATGAGTCTATCATTAAAAAGGGCATTGCTATGTGATAGCCAGATAAGGTGGAATGGAGAACAAAGGTCTAAAATGTGCTCGACATTCAGGTTGATCTAAATTACTTCGAAGCTAACGTCAGAACCTCTAGCAACAGAAAAGGTAGGAAAGAGCTGCTGTTTAAAAATGCCAGGACACCCGTTTGGGTACCAAAGCTTAGGACAGTTCAGGGCTAGCCAATAAAGACTTTTAACAGTAGCTTGCAGTTTCTGAGTCAGGGATATTTAGGGGCTGGAGAGAATTTGAGACAAAAGACGGAACTGAAAAATTAAGGCATTCAAAGGAATCAGAGAAGAGTGAGTACACACGGAACCAAGTCTCAGTCTTAGGAGTTTAATTTTACATCTTTGAGTAACAGATACTCCCCTGGGAACAAGTCTCTGCAATAGCCTCTGTGTCAATCAATCCTCCAGGGTCAGACAGTAGTCCCCAAATTATAGTCCCCTCTCACCACCACCCCATGGGACCCACCAAAGGAAATCACAAGGGTTTGTCAAAAGGTCATAATTACTTAATGTTTGCAAAGTGATCTAACCCCAAAGCCCAGAACGGCAGGCAGCCACTCCACCAAGTAGAGGTTGAGGGATTCCCCTGAAAGTCAGGCACGGTACCATCAGCAAGGGAAAAGAAGAGCAGCACCCGGATCACTTAGGTGTGGCAGATAAAGCTTAGGATTTGGAACTAAAAAAGCCCTGGTGCAAATCCCCGCCTCTGCGCTTATCACCTGTGCTATTGCAAGCAATTAATTTAACTTTTCTGACGCTGTTTCATCTTTAGTAAATTGGTGTAGGCGTGTTAAACTAAATGGTCAATATGGCCCCTTTTTTGTTTCGAACTGTACGATCTCCTTTTTTGCGTTCCAGCCCTCCCAAGATCAGCAGAGACATTCCTCATCATCTTACCTCGATGTTTTCAGCCCTCCGCACTCCACTGCGAAGGAGGACCACTTCCCTTATAAAAAAGCTTTTAGTGCAGTGCCTGGCACATAGGCGCTATAGAAATGCTTTTTATTCCCTTCCCCTTCCCCGCTTATGCCAGCTGAGAATAAATTCCACCCCGCCAGAAAAGGAGGGGGAACTTGGTAAGTATCCAAGACTTTCCAGATTCGCCCGGATCTCCTCCTAGCCCACAGAGTCCCAAGGCATCGCGGGGTCCGAAAACAACGTCATCAGGGCCCAATCCCCCTCATTTTAGGGCCCAGGGAAAAGATTCGCTTTACACCTAGACTGGAAAGATTTGCCCCTCCCGTAAGTCTCACCTGGAGTCAAGAGGCCAGAGGAGGAAGCGGAGCAGGTGACTACAGCGGCTAGCAGAGTTGTGCACCCCAGCAGCTGCGCCGTGCCCCAGGCTTGCATCTTCCCAGAGCTGCCCAGGAACCAGCCCCGGCGGTTCACCCGCTGTTACAACCACAGGAGTTGTAGAGGCTCAGCGCTAACCCTGCCGCTCCTGCTCTTTCTTCAACCACTGCTTCTGAGGTCGGGGAGAACAGAATCCAGTGAAAATTCCCGGCCAAGGCCAAATCCAAACCTCCACGGAGGAGCAGATAAGTTTCACTGAAACTTGAGGCTCACCTGGAGGACGTCAGCGCCTGGGGCTCGGCCCCGCCTACTTCGGACGTTGGAAGCCGAAGTCCCGCCCCCGTGGAACGCCCACCTGTCGAGGGCCCAAGCCTTCCACCTCCTGTGCTTGGAGGAGTCCTCCTAGATAAAGAGGAAAAGGCTGAGGCTCCTGGCTAAACCTAGGAGGTGGCAGTCCTGGAAAGAAAAAAGAAAGAAACTAGAGATCAGGACAGGGCCAGGAGCATTCAGGTGTTTGATCATTCTCTGAGAGTCTAGAGTCCTCGAGAAAAAACAAAAACAAAAACAAAAAAACAGAAACCGAACCCTAAAACCGAGCTTGACCCTAGAAGAGGAGACAAATTCCTTTTCCAGAAGAAAAATGCAGTGGTGGGGAGAAAGTGTAGAACGTTATATATAGTTAGACCAATGTATGTATAGGTTCTACTGAACTGCCTTTTCTTTTTCCTTTTTAAATCTTTGTTACAAAATATATTCAGTATACATATATACATTCACACATGTACCACCAATATATATAAACACATATATAAGGGCACACATATATATGTGTGTATACATATATAAACGAATGAGAGAAAAGCAAGCTATATAATGAAAATAAAATAGTTCTTTTTAAAGAATCTGAGTGCTATAAGGCCTTTCCTGCTTACAGCTTACAGATTTGAAGTTCAACTATTTTATTGTCAATTGGTGGATGCTGAGACTCCCTGACTTCTTGTAGCTACAATTATATTTTTAGAAGTAAGACACAATTTGACAGATTTTAACTTAATGCTCTCTTTTTTAGCTTCTTTTGTTTAGAAAATCACAAAGGAAGAAAATAGCTTTTGAGTAGTGTCAGTTGATCTTGTGCTTGGGGTACACATTAAAATTCCTTATTTGGAATTCCTACAAGTCCCATCTGAGTGCCTTTGGATACATTGCTTTATATCCTCTATTCTGGACATCTCTGTGATGACCTGTAAAAGTTCTACAATGTATATCCTCCTTTAGGGGAAGACTATGTGACCTTGAGCAGAGGTTATAGTTGTGTATTGCCATGCCAAGCACCAATAATCCCTTAAGGAAGCCTATTCTGCTCTTAGATGCCTGTTATTGTTATTGTTACTTTTTTCTTTATATCAAGCCTCATTCTGCTTTTTTTTTTTTCCTGCACTGTACCCATTGCTCTAATTGTACCTTCAGGGATCAAGAAAAATGAAGCTAATTGTCATTCATGTAGCAATTCTTCAAATACTTCATCTGAGCTAGTTTTAGCTAGCTCCCATGACTGAATAAGTGGGATCCAAGATGCTAAAGCCATCAGTCTTGGCTATGGAATGAATTGTGGCTATAGGGCAGTGACAACAAACCTATGACATGCGTGTCAGCACTGACATGCCATTTTCTATGAAATACAGCCGCATGTGACTGCTTACAAAGAAGTAGGGGGCCACATACCAAGGATGAAAACATTTATGGTAGTGTAGTGTAGACACTCTGTGCTCTATAGATGACAATTCTACCTATATTAATTTACCTACTTTGGTTTATTAAATACAGTTATATATTACCATTATACATTTTTGTTAAACTATAAATATTGCAAAATTATGGTGTTTTTTTCCTCAAAGTGACACATCACCCGAGTTATGCTCAGTTTTTTGGTGAATTTTGACACACCAAGCTCAAAAGGTTGCCCATCACTGCTGTAGGGCTTTCTTTCCTAGACTCCTACAGAATTTATACTCCTCTTCCTGGTTTTCCTCATATGGTCCTTAGCTTTTACCTAAAATTCTTAAGATTACAGACTTAAGAGTTTGAAAGAATACCTTAGAGATCATTTTGTCTAACCACTCTCATTTTTTACAAATAAAGAAACTGAGTCCCAGTGACATTTTAATGGTTTATTCATTCTTTGTCATCAATATCACAATCCATCACTATGCTATTTTAATATAAATCTGTAAACCTTGTGTCAGAAGCTCTCACAACATGTTAGCCCCATCCTGGTTCACCTAGGATAATTTTTTTTTAAGTTTTTTTTTTTTTTTTTTTAAACCCTGGTACTTCGGTGTATTGTCTCATAGGTGGAAGAGTGGTAAGGGTGGGCAATGGGGGTCAAGTGACTTGCCCAGGGTCACACAGCTGGGAAGTGGCTGAGGCCGGGTTTGAACCTAGGACCTCCTGTCTCTAGGCCTGACTCTCACTCCACTGAGCTACCCAGCTGCCCCCACACCTAGGATAATTTTTAAATTTTCTAGCTCATAGTCATGGAGGAAGGTCACTACTTGATACTGTCAGTACTTGATTGCTGCCACTGTCTTTGCAAACATATTCAAGAATTCAAAGAATTCAAGAAGCAATGTAAATTGAAAGACTCTATGAAGTAGATCCAAAAACAGAAAAAACAGAAACAAAAACAAAAAGCATTTGTGGAATAACCAAAAAAGCCAAAAATATGTATGGAAAGAGATTTTCAAGCACTTGTCAACGTGAAAAGGGAAATCACTGTTTTCAGCAGCTCTCACCAGATGTGATGCCTGTAAGTTAAGTTTTGCAAGTTTTGCAAGAAGGCATGTCTGGGGGCAGAGCTGCCAGTTGGACACTTGGAATCTTGGGAGATTACTGATGCCATGCCAGGGCATGAGATCAATCCTCAGCTGGGCTGTGCCCTATATAAGGGAGAGAGAAACCCAGTCCTGGGACTCAGTCTTGAGCTGGGGATTCAAGTGGTTAGGACAAACCTTTCTCTCCTGAATTTAGTGATTAGCCTAAGAATCAACCAGCATACCTTGAAGTTACAGGTTTCACTACTGAGCTTTAGGGTCAATTAACACCATTCAACAAATTACTACAGAAGATTTATCCATCGAATTCTCTTCAATCAAGCTGCAAACTAAACAATCTATAGGCAATCAGTGTTAATTATAGCAGGCCAGTGGGCAACCTCAACATTCTGAAACTATTGGATTATATATTTTGAGTTGGAATAGATTTCATTTAGGGATTCCTAAAACCCTCTTCCCTTCCCTCAGCTTTCCTGATTATTTGAATATCTCAAATAAAAATCCTTGTTATAAAACTCATACCATCTACTGACCTTTTGTTGGTTGACCTGACAATAAGGCAGCCTCAAAGGAGTTTAGGGGAACTTGAAGGGATAGAGAGGTGTCCAGTTTCATCCTTTGAAGCTGTGACTAATTACCTTTATTAATATTAGCAGTCAGATGTGTTATTGATCTTTCATCAATACTTTAATAATACTGTTTCACATATCATCAGTTGACCAGTTGATCATCAGTTGATACCAGGAAGTTAATTTTCCTGAGGAACCATACTGTGACTGGTTGAGGGAATTCCAAAGGAAGTCTGGTTATGCCACCAGACTTCCTGGTGAAACCAAGGGGAGGCTTAAAGCTCTTCTAACATCTGAGACTTTTTGCTTTATTCCTCTGAGCAAAAACATCATTTCTACTGATTCCCTCAATGGTCATAACATGCCTCCTACCCAATGTGCAACAGCTATCAGGCAAGAACAAAATTTTCCAACAAGACAAATATTTCACTGCCATTAGATTTGTCACCAAAATTCCCACAATAGCTCTAGAGATACACTATCAGACTAGGAAGCTTTGTTCACTGAGGCTATTCTCTTTTCCTCCTCCTCCTAGTGACCTTTGACCTCACAAAAAAAACCTATTCAAGGGGAAAACAATTGTGACTTTCCAGTTCCAAGAGAGTTATAGGACAATAGAACTAGATTCAGAAGGGACATAAGAGGGCAGTCTAACCTAACTGTTTCATATTATAGTTGGAAAAAATTGAGTTGTTCAAAGTCATACATGTAGTAAGGATTAGAAGCAGAACTTGAATCCAAGTCTTCTGAATCCAGAGTTAATGTTTTCTGTCTTCTTGACTTCAGGGACAGAGATGATGACTATAAATCTCATGCAACTGATACAAAGTGAAGTAAGCAGAGTCAGAAAAATAGTAGAAAGGCTATAACAATGTAACTAGAAAGAACTAAAAAAAAAAAAAAAAAGAACTCCCAACTAATGAACTCTGCACAATTATAATAACCAACTTTGGTCCCCAGAAAGAAATATGAGAATGAACCTCTTTCCCATCTTTACAGAAATTGGGTGTGGAATACTATAAAATTTTGAACTTGGTTACTGTGTTGGTTAGTTGAGCTCAACTTCCCCTACTTTTTATTTGTTCATTTATTTATTTCAATTATAATGATTTTTTTTTCTCCTTACCACTTAACACTAGTCATTGAAAAAGAAATACTCCTATATTATATGAGCATAGTCAAGAAAAAAAATTCAAACATTGTCCACATCTCTAAATGCATTTCTTCTTTTGCATGTTAGTCTATTATTTCTTGGTTGTGAAGTTTTAAGGTATAATTCTCTGGGATGGAAATGAAAATGTAAAAACAAAGATATCAATAAAAACATAAAGCCTAGGGTCAGTGTTACTCTTGAAAAGGAGCATTCCCCACTTGGTCAGTAGGGGATAAAGTCTTCTTTCTCCCCCTACTCCCCCTCCATTTCTATCACTTTTTATATCACTTGAACACTAAAGAATTTCTCTTAGGCAACAGGTTAGAATTATTCAAATCACCCTAGGGGATTCTCTGCATCCTTCAATAAAGAATTCCACTGGGGAATGCCATTCATTTTGAGAGTAGGGGAAATGAAAGGTCTCAGCAGGCTAAACATCTGCATAGCTAAAATCATCTGCAGGCAGCTGTGTTTCCCAAGAAGCCTTATGGGTCCATATTGACAATGGAATCAATAAACAAGGCATGCAAGGAAAGGGGAGGGTGGGGGTGGAAGCAGCAAGCAGCAAACTCGGTGTCTGAAAAGCAGATGAAGAAAAAAATGCAAAATACAGTCATCCCTCCCTATATCACAGTTCACTTATCACAGCTTCACTGTATCAGGGTTTTTTTTTTTTTTAAAATCTAATTTTATATCGTAGAGTTTTCACTATATCATGGGATTTTGCAGATGAATATCATACTGTATGCAATGGAAATGCAGTATGCTACTACCGCTTGTGCAAGTTTGCCAATGAGGGATTGTACACACATGTTATTGGGCTGATGGAATGAAAGATGACCAACTACAGTGCTGTGTTCTGTATCCTGGACTGGTTCAGTGACTGTAGCATTGGTCTGTTTACTCTCCTGCACTGTGCCCATAGTTCAGCATCTATCCTTTTCTACTTCATATCAAAGTCTGATTGCTGCATGTAGTGTTGCTCTGTGGTATTGTTTGTTTGTTTTTTTTTTTGTGAAGTTTTTGTAAAAGTTTGAATTTATTTCAAACCCTATGCCACTCAAACATTCTGCATCCTCTAAGGCTTCTGGCAGTAAACTAGAGTGCCAAAGGAAGAAGCTTACCATCAAAGAATAATAAAAGAAATGTAACACTACTACTTCATGGATTTTCACCTATCTATCATGGAGAATCTCTAGAACATAATTCCTAAGATAAGTGAGGGATCACTGTACTTAAATATTTGCCACATGGCTACTACCACCATCCTTTTCACTTTCACAAAGACAGTTTTTCTTTTTCTCTCTCCTATTCAACAAACATATCACCCTTAGGTATCTTATACTACTAATCCTACTCTGATGGTGCATGCTCAAAAAGTAGGCTCCAAGGAGCTCTCATTGGGCACCCTGCTTAGGTTTGCCCTCTCCATTTCTTTGGTTCCCTGACTAAGCCACCCAGCCCTGGATGCTGTTATGGCCCTGCCATCCTCTAAAAATCAAATTTTCTGAGCCTCCCAAGAAGTCAAATGGATAACGTGGCAAACTAGTCCTAATTAATATCTTAATGGAAGAGAATAAAGTAATGTGTTAAACTATATTTTAAAAAATTATTGACCCCTCTTGCTTTTATATCACAGGCATTTCTGGATGTAGTGATGCCTCCCCACTCTATTACTCCCTCCCCAGCTATTGCCCAAGGACTTTCTCTCATAACAAAAAGAAATAATTTAAACCACATAGCACAGTGATTGTGTCTAACTTCTTATGCAATATTATGCAGGCATAGTGTCTCACTTATAAAATGAAGAAGTATGTTTTCTTATTTCTTTCCACCGCCAAGATTTTTCCTTAAAAAACTACTGGGGAGGGGGCAGCTGGGTAGCTCAGTGGAGTGAGAGTCAGGCCTAGAGACAGGAGGTCCTGGGTTCAAACCCGGCCTCAGCCACTTCCCAGCTGTGTGACCCTGGGCAAGTCACTTGACCCCCATTGCCCACCCTTACCAATCTTCCACCTATGAGACAATACACCGAAGTACAAGGGTTAAAAAAAAAAAAAAAAAAAAAAAAAAAAAAAAAACTGCTGGGGAAGGGAGCAGTAGAGAGAGAGTCTGACCTGGAGATGGGAGTTCCTAGGTTCAAATCTGGTCTTAAGTACTTCCTTAGCTGTGTAACTCTGGGCAAGTCGCTTAACCCTCATCATCTAGCTTTTACTGTTCTCCTACCTTAGAATCAAGTATTGGTTCTAAAATGGAAGGTAAGGGTTTTTAAAAAAAGCAGTGGGTTCTATTTTGTCTTAATGGTATTTTTCCTGTTAACATTTTTGCAATGGTTGCATGTATCCTTATGGTAGGGATTTTGAACTAGGTAGACTGATAGGGATTGAGAAAGGATTAAAAGAGGCTACTTTTATATAAACCCAGGTTTCCATTATACTCAAGTTATGTTCTAGATCCAAAAAGGAACACATTATTACTTAAAGATGGCTATGTAACATAGGATTATAGATTTAGATCTTGGATATCATATAGTTTAGTAAACAAAAGAACCAGAATTAGAAGCCATGTCTTCCAACTCAGCCCTCTTACCACTGTACCATATCTTCGTCTACTTCTCTTTTTACTGTTACTAGATGGGAGCCTTCCCCAATTCTCCATTTCAAGGGAAAACATTCACAAAAATCTCTGTCACACTATCCAAACTTTTTCTCTTAGGACAACTTTAAGATTTTCTTCCACATCTTTGATCAGTTCTGTTTGCTGGAGACTTAGAAATTTTTGGTAATTCATTCTATTTTTGTAGTCACTGTTTACCCATCGAATTCAAACAGCTCCTTGAGCAATTGGACTCTGCAGACAAATTACAAATTATAGCAGACATTACAGAAATTTCTGGCACTGATATATTAAACATACTGAGCAATTTGTTCCTATCAGAATTCTAAGCAAAGAAAGCAGATATTGGGATTACTGGGACTATAGCAAGGATATGGCAGCCAGGGAAGGATCTGGCCACCAAAAGAGTGGCCCCCATCCATCAGAGTGGGTGGGGTGGAACAGTTAGCAGACATGCTATTGTCTCCTTATCTTCTACATGACCACCCATGCTGGGACTGGATGGGCCCCTCTGGAGGCCGGAAAGAGTAAATCAATTAGGAAAGAGAGTTTGTTGTGTGCTTTATTTTCTTTTGCAAGGGAAAAGTAGGAGGAGCACAAACTGATGATCTCAAGTGAAGTAAGCAAAACCAGAATAATACTATATCTGAAGACTTTTACAAGAGTAAATGGAAAGGACAACTATATTTGGCAGTGGGAGGAAGGTGAGAGTACTGGTAAGGATGGGAGGAATGAGGGAGTGGATAATCTTTTTACATGTGAAGGAAGTAGGACACAATTGTGCCTTCTTGTGTCTGGCTCTCTTTATAGTTCTTTCATTTCATCATTTAAGTCAGAATAGGATGTAAGGAATACCAACCCCTGGCATGTCTGAAGCTGCCTGAGTTTCTGCTTGGTATCATATCCAGAGTCTATTTATTCAAAATTTTAATGCTTGATGGTACTTGGAGTGGGAGTAAAAGTGGGCTGCTCTTCCCAAGGCAAAGTTATTAAGACATTCCATTCGTGTATGTGTCACACATGTGTCAGAGATATATCATTGGGGAACAATTCCAGTTTAAGTTTTAAAAAAATTTAATTCTCTTCTTTATGCTCTTCCCTTCTTACATAGATTTTTCCCCCTTATCTCAAAAGCTCTAGCCTAATATTAAAATTGAGCAAGGCAAGATTTAGGAGTAAACTACTTAAGCAAAGTATGAAGAATCAGGGTAGCTAAAATACAAACTATTCAACATTTATTAAGGTGTAAAAAAGATTCATTCCCTATCACATGCATTGCCAGACAGTCTATGGGCTAATTGGTTAGTTTTTCTGAACTGCTTTTATTCTTTTCTAATCTTTGTTACAAAGAATCACATTCTGGGAAAGGGAGAAGGGAGGGATATAGTGAGAAGTGAGGGTGATATAAAAGCAATAGGATTTAAAAAAAAAGATTCATTCCTTTAAAGCTTCTGGCTTCTAAGAGTATCCATTTAAAATGCAAATTTTTAGGGGGAAAAAACAATCTGGAGGCTAAAAAGTGTGGAGCCACAACCATATGGCATGCTAATGAGTTGAATGAACTAGATGCATTTATCTGGGGAAAGAGAAAGGTAAGGGGGAGACATGAAAGCTATTAATAAGTATGTGAAAGGTGGTCATACAGAGGAGGGATAAGATCTGTTCTGTTTGGCCTGAGAAGGTAGAATTAGGAATGATGGGTGGAAGTTAAAGAGAGGTAAATTTAGGCTTCATGTCAAAAATTTCAGATCAGAATTGTCCCAAAGTGGACAAGGCTGTCATAGTTAAATAATGAGCTCTCTCTCACTAGAAGTCTTTAAGCAAAGTATATGTTGTAGTAATGATTCTTTTTCAGGGACAGGTTGGACTGTAGGATCCAAAAATTGCTTCTAACCTGAGTGTACAGGAACCAACTCCAATCTGATAGAGTCAATTGTTAAATTTTCAATATGAGCACTTATGCCTCTGAAATTGGCAAACTATCAATTGGGGTTTGATTTATTTTTTTAATCATCTAGACTTAAGAACATGATGGAGAAAATATTAATGAGGCAGATTAAATTTAAAAGCGTGTTGTTTAAATATGTTTTTCTTAGAGAGGTGATTATAGCCCTATGTGAAATTATGAAGAGTGAAATGAGCAGAACGAAGAGAACATTAAATATAGCAACAGAAAAACTTGTATATGTCTACCTCCAGAGAAAGAACTGACAAATAGAAACCAGGAAGACATAGTTTTATATATACATACATCTTTTTGTCAAATGATGCCTTCTATAATGGGGAGGGAGGAAGATATGAAGATGCCTGAGAACTCTAATGCAACAAAAAATTAAGTTTTTAAAAGATTTTTTAAAAAGCAAAGAAGCTGAGAGCAACAGTGTAACATGACTTCACTGGATACTATAAATTAATTGGACTGTGAAAGTTCAGGGAAGAGGATTCAACTCACTAGAGATCCTGAATAGCTTCTTGTTAGCAGATACCTCAGGGCATCTCCGTAAGTCTGGAAGATTGATTAAGTCTCTAATTGAAATGGGAGCTCTGGAGAGAGAAGGAGAATTGTCCCTTATTTGTGGACTCAGGTAGTAGCCCTCAGTGTTTTTGTCATGAAATAAAATCTATCCTATATTCATTGTCTTTTTAGCCTTACTACTTGCTCAAGAACTTAGGACTCTTATTTTTGTTATGGAGATCTAGACACAAGCCAAAATCTGACATTCCAGGAAAAGTTCTAGGTTGGGTTATAAGCAAAAAAAAAAAAAAAAAAGATAATTTTGTGATATATCCTAAAGACTCAACTCAGTCTATGTAAACTCAGGATTTTCTGAGTCGTGTCTGGGTCACAGATTACCTATATAAAACACTCTGACAGCTTACTAAATTGAAGAAGAGAATTTAGGCTGAGGTTTGAAAGGCAAAATGTAAAGAAAGGAATGAAAGGGAAGAAAAAAAAAAAGATGCCAAGACTACTTGAGAATTTTGTTAAGAGTCAACTCTGAAGGTGATATAGGCTGTTAAAAACACCTCAGTTGTCAAAAATAAACCCATCTCTTAATTTTCCTATAAATATCTTCCACCAACACCCTCTAATCAAGGAGAAAAAGGAGAACTTTCAACTCCACTATCTAATTTGAACAAATTGCCACACATTCTTGAGAATATGGACATTTTCTTTCAATTATATCTGTAAGGTGGCTCTTCCCACTTCTCCTTTATTTCTCCTCCCTGGCTACGAACTTCTCCCTCCCATATATGGTGATTTTTGACTTGTAGTCAGCTTCTCCACATTTCTGCTCTAATCTTAAAGTTCAGACACTCAGTCTTGATCAGACTGGAGAAGGAAGTCTGGGGCTTTGAGGGAGAAGGGCTAGAGAAAGTAAAGAGAACTATGAACTGTCAAGATTATATCATCAGGTTCCCTTCTGGGCAGTGTGAGTGGCTGGGTGGGACCAGAAATCTGCTTTCTGGTATTAGTTCACAGAAAGGTCACATCCTATCCAATCCTATAGACTTTTCAACACTTAACATGGTCTTTAGAAATCTTAGTTAATTAACAATTCACCTGTGTCCTTATGTTTGCCAAATGAAAATTCAAAGTGACTTAAAGAGTAATCATAAGTCAAAATGATGCATAGTAATGTAATGAGATGATAAGAGGTGTTAAGGACCTAGAATAAAGCCTGGAGGTGGTCTGATAAAGCATACTGAATTTGAGAACTTTGATAAGATGACTTTGGTTGTTTAGTCTTTTTTTTTTTTTTCCAGTCCTGTCTCATTCTTTATGACCTCATTTGGGATTTTCTTGGCAAAGATACTGGAATGGTTTGCCATTTCCTTCTCTAGTTCATTTTACAGTTGAGGAAAACTGAGGCAAACATGGTTAAGTGACTTGTCTAGAATCAGACATCTGGAAAGTCTAAGGTCAGATTTGAACTCAGGATAATAACTCTTGCCTGGTACTCTAATCACTGTACCATCTAGCTACCTCAAGATGGCTTTAAAAACTCATAAAAATGATCTAAACATACACAAGACAGTCAGAAAACAGCAAAAACATACTAGACTCTTAACCTGGCATCTGTGAACTTTTTTAGTTTCTATTTGATAATTGTATTTCAAAAGAACTGGATTCCTACATAATCCTCTGTATTTTGTTTTATGCATTTAAATTCACTCTGACAAGGAGTCCATAGACTTCACCAGTTTGTCAGAAGGGTCCGTGGCACAGACAAATCTAAGAACTCCTGTGAACTGGAATGATTGTTTGGGAAAAGAATGGTAAGTCTACTCCTATATGCCAATGTAGGATGATGGAAACAGAAGTGGTTTAGGAGTTCTAGGAACTGGTTTCAAATCCTGACCTAGATACTTACTAACTGGGATCTTGGGAAAGTCATTTCCTCAATTTATTTCCATATGCAATGAAATGACATAATGTGGCTCCTCAGAGGCCTCCCACCTTGAATCCTATTGTTCTATCAGTTTTGCTCTGTATTAGTGTTTGGGGTCAAACTGCCAGAAGAGTTAAAAATTGAAAACTATTCAGCTTTACAGCTGAATGGCTGAACGAGCTGAGGTATTGTTATGGAATACTGTTGTGCTCTAAGAAATGACAAGAAGGATGGTTACAGAAAAACATGGGAAGACTTTATTGTATGAACTAAAGCAAAGTGAAGTGAGCAGACCCAGAAGAACATTCTCCATAGCAATGTCAATATGGTAATGATGAATGACTGTGAAAATTTTAGCTACTCTTATTAATGCAATGATCCAAGATGATTTCCAAGGACTCATAATGAAAAATGCTTTCCACCTTCAGAAAAAAAACCTTACAGATTGCGAATTAAGTATGTTTTTTACTTCATTTTTCTTGCTTTCTGGGGGTAGGGAAGGCACAAAATGGCTAATATGGAAATATGTTTTGCATGATTTCATATGTATAATGGATGTACATTTATATAATTTCTTGCCTTTTCAGTGGGTGGAAAATAAGCTAGATGGAGAGAGACTTTGGAATTAAAAAAATTTTTTTAATTTAAAGAGATGTGATGTAGGTACTAAACTAAGAGGAAAATTTCCCTCTGTCTCTGAGTATAATTACTCTGTTACCCTTCCTTTCCTGAATTTACTATCTCTACCATGCAGGAATCTTTTGGAGGCCCTATCCCTAACAAATTCCAAGCTTTCAGTGTTATATTCCCCCTGGGCTTCAAGATCCTCCTTCTAGATTTTCTTTCATCTCTGGGAAAAAAAATATTCTTACAATTAAAGGAAAAGAAGCTTGAGGCTCAGTGAATTCTTGTAATAAAGGTGAGATCCAACACCCTAAACTGAATGCTATGCATGAAAAGTCAAGAGGCTTTGTTTGACCATAACGAATTGCTGATAAGGACTGCTGGAGTGTTGGAAAGACAAGGGCCCAGGGAAGGGAGGCAATTCATGGAGGGTCTTGAAATCCTAAGCATGAAGGGTTATTTAGCAGTGAACAGGAGATGAGAGGGAAGAGATGTTCCAGGGACAATCAATAGCCCAAGTTTCTGAGAGTAATGACCTGGACTAAAGGGGCATTTAAAAGGGACGGAGAAAGTAGATCTGGGAATTGAGCTGAAGTCAGATTGGGCACCTAATTTACACCTGCTTGCATGGAGTTCACTAGTTTAGGTCCTTGGCCTTTTTTTTTTAGCATGTATGAGCTGTTCGTTAGCACCTAAAACAAGTCTTGATGATAGATCCTGGGATCAAAACCCCTTTTCCCCTTTCCCAGTCACTACTGAGGACCAATAGGCACCCCCTTCTCCTACCCCTGCTGGAAATCCAGAACAAAGCTAGTAGTTCCACTTTTCTACAAGAATATAGATAATATTTACCATGAACTAATATGTTCTAGGGAACAATTTCAGTGGCTCCTTCAGGAGCTTACATTTGGAAATTACTCAATTAAAACCCAACTAGAGAAAAGATGGCAGAATACTAAAGTAAAAACATGGAAAGTGGGGCATGGTCCATTGAGAAGAATACCAGATTTGAAGGAGAAGGAGTTTGTTCCAATCCCAACCCAGTCACTTGCTATCTGTGAGATCTTTTGTAAGTCATTTCACATCTCTTGACCTCAGTTTCTTTATCCTTAAAATGAAAAGGTTGAACTTGGTGGCCTTTTAAGTCTAACTAGGTGACACAAAGGTGACAGAAAGACTCATCTTCCTGAGTTCAAATCTATCCTCAGACATTTATCAACTATGTAAACCTGGGCAAGTCATTGAACCCTGTCTCAGTTTCCTTATCTGCAAAATGAGCTGCAGAAGGAAATAGTAAACCACTCCAGTGTCTTTGCCAAGAAAACACCAGAGTCTCAAAGAATTGGACTTGATTAAAATGACTTGAACAATCATAAAAACAAAAGTCTGTTCTAGCTCTAAAGTTATAATTCTAATATGTGTGTGTGAGTGTGCAGTTTTCCACAAACTTCCACCTAAGTCCACTGAACAGAAGGTTATTTTAGCTGACCATCTAGATCAGTAATTCCCAAAGTGGGAGCTACCACCCCCTGGTGGGTGCTGCAGCGATCCAGGAAAGCAGTGATGGCCACACTTTTTTTGTATTACATTCTATTCTGAGTTCAATAAATAGTTTCATAATTTCTAGGGGGCACAAAGTAATATTTTTTTCTGGAAAGGGGGCAGCAGGCCAAAAAAATTTGGGAACCACTGCTCTAGATTTTGCAGGATTGGAACTCAGAGGTTTGTTTACTTCACTTATTCATTTAAATGCTTATTATGTATTGTAAAAGTGAAATTTGGGAGATGTCATCTAAAAGTATATATATTTTCTATGGACACATGGAAATTATCAAACTACATTTCCCATGGTCCAACGGGTTTCCGTTTCCAGTTCTTTGAGCATGGGGACGCCTATGTCTCCATGCAGAAAAGAGTTTAAATCTCCTGGGTTGGGGGGGTGGCCTCTTGGCCAGCAGACTCAGGAGGAGACAGGAGACAATTATGGCTAGGCGGCAATTTTGAATTCTTACAAGCGTGTGGTCTAATAACTTTATCTATCAGCATGGCTTTAATTAAAATACTAATTTTTATATTTATAGCAGCCTTTATCATTTTTCATATTTATAGTATCTACTGTGAGCCCAAGAATGGGAAGAGAAGCATTTAGACACCTGACAATATTGCCTAGACCTGGCTTCAGAGAACAAGTTATAGCTAGTTTATCTCTAAATCTTCCAGTTAAACTGATTTCAACTTAAGTATGCAATTCATAAAAGAATACTCTTTTGCCCTTGGGTTTTGGCAATTTTATTATTATTATATTTTAGTTATTTATGTATTTGGGAAAAGCTTACTGGAAAGTAGGTTCCAAGAAGTTTTGT
Organism: Gracilinanus agilis; assembly: GCF_016433145.1. Taxonomy (NCBI): domain Eukaryota; kingdom Metazoa; phylum Chordata; class Mammalia; order Didelphimorphia; family Didelphidae; genus Gracilinanus; species Gracilinanus agilis. The sequence goes on along the minus strand of NC_058130.1, from coordinate 341,703,439 downwards.
TAACAATCTCTGACTCATAGCATCATATAAAATCAAAACTGCGATGGACTCTGAGATCATCTATCTAGTCTAGCCCCCTCATTTGGCAGAAGAGGATAATGCCAGAGATGATAATGTTTGCCTGAGGAAACACATTGAATCTGGCAGAGCTGGCAGAGCTAAGATCTCTTTTCCTTGCCTTATCTTTTTTCACGCTCCTGTAGATGCATGTTATCATCGTTCAGTCATTTCAGTCATGTCCATCTTAATGACTCCATTTGAGGGTTTGTTTTTTTTTTTTGGCAAAGATGCTGGAGTGGTTTGCCATTGCCCTTCTCCAGCTCATTTGACAGATAAGAAAACTGAGGCAAACAGTGACATGCCTCAGGTCACAAAACTAGTAAGTATCTGAGGCCAAATTTGAACACAGGAAGATGATTCTTCCTGATTCCTATCCACTGTACCATCTAGCTGCCCTGTAGAATCTCATCCCTCAGTACAAATATGGTACAAGACTTCACTCAAAGAAGACAATTAATAGATATATGGTGAATTTTACTTTTCTTAAACCTGGTGGTCACACAGCTATTATGTATCAGATCTGTTGCCTCAGAGGCTAGCTTTTTGTTCACTATGCCAAGCTTCTAGAACCAAGTGGTACCAAATTCCATCTGTACTTTCTTCATCCATAAAATGAGCTGGAGAAAGAAATGGCAAGCCACTCCAATACTTTGCCAAGAAAACCCCAAAGGGTAATGAAGAATTGGTTACAACTGAAAAATGACTGAACAACAATGTAAGTGAAATAAGAGGAGAAAGTTTGGTGCCAGTTCTTAGTGATGTATACTGAAAGAGACACACACGTCTTCATCATGCGTACATATGTTAGCAGTGGTACTCACTACCCTTCTGACTAGACTCTTAGTGACTGGAGGGCAGAATCATGGGCTCCAGAGCCTGCATTTAAGGAGAGAGCCTAGTACAGTGTTCTTCCCACTGTCCATCAGCTTATACTGCTTTGGGACTTCTTTGGATTCCTCATCATGGGTACTTTCTTCAGCTCCATCCCTCCCCTACTCCTTTTCTACTTCCTTTTAAGCATTGCCTTCCACTGCTAGATTGTAAGCTACTTGAGGGCAGAGGCTATCTTTCTTTTAGTACTAAATTTTAATATTTTAGTAAGTTAATTGAGTAAAACAATATTTTAGGTTCTTAATAAATGTTTATTGACTATTCATGCTTTTGGAAGCTATTGCTGTGCTCCTTGCCATTTGTTCAACACTTGCCACTGAGGATAGAATGGACAATGGAAATAAAACACAAGATTGTTTTCTTTATAATCCATTGCCATGGGCCCTAAAATTCATTTGACTAGCATGAATTGGAAATTAGAGTGGAGAAGGGAAAGAGCAGAGTCCAATAAACTTGCAGGAAAAGAAATCACACTGATAGACACTAGAATAGAACAAGTTTCCTTTAAAAAACAAATTTCTTACTTGCACCAGACAAGAAGTGGATCTATAGTCTTCCTTTTAAAGGAGGAAGGACATATTCATTCAACAGTACCTACCTAGGCTTAAAGTGTCTCCTTGTCCCAGTTTCCCAACATTCTTTGGTGGGAAAATGTTAAAGTTGTAAGAGGGCCTCAGTGATGATCTAGCTCAACATCTCCATTTCACAGAACAGAAAATGGGCATTCATGTTTCATAGGTTCTTAGCAGGAAAGGGCCTCAGAGATCATCAAATAGGGGGCTTTTAAACATGGGGTCCCTGGATATATTTCAGGGGATATGTGAACTTGGATAGGGAAAAATTTACATTTATTTTCACTAACCTCTAACTTTAAATTTATTTAAAAATATTATTCTGAGAAGTACTCCAAAAAAATCCAACCCATACCTTTTGTCTCAGAGTTGTTACTGAATATTGATTCCAAGGCAAAAGGAAAGGGTTAGCCAATTGGGGTTAAGTGACTTGCCCAATTTGAACCAAGGATCTTCATCTCCAGGTCTAACCATTGGGCGACCTAACAATTCAAAGGTTCATAGTTTTTAATAGACTGCCAGAGAAGTGCATGACACAAAGTTAAGAATCCCTACTCTCATACAGCCCCTTACCTTTTATAGCTGAAGGAAAAGGCCCAGAAAGGCAAAGGGACTTCCCCAAAGCTGTAGAATTAACAAGCATCCAATGGTGAAGTATAATGTTCTGACCTACAGTGCTTCATGAATTGCCCAAAGTTACACAGTTGGTGGCAGGCCTGGGAAGAGGAAACCTGTTTTCCTGACTCCAACTCCAATATTCCATCCACTGTGTCAATTCAAAAATAATAACTAACTGGATGTGACTTAGGAATTGCAGCGTTTCCAGATTGTTGAAGGTTTGCCTCCTCTGTAGCCAGAGTTTGTCCTAAATAAGAAGTAATTCCCTGAAGGGATGGGTGGCCTGGTGTGATCTGCTTCCTTTCCAGAGGAGATTAGATTCAGCCTCAAGGCTTATGGAGTACAGCCTAGTATCCCTCCTCCCCTTTAACCTAAGCAGAAAGCATGTGGAAAAGCCTGTTTAAGAAAGGCAGTGGAAGAATCATTGCCTGATCCAACCAAATGTTTCTTCGCTGCTATTGGCAAGTAGACTAGAGCAAAACACTCCCCCTCCCCCCATGAAGCAGTGATAGCAAGGTCTGGGGGTGCAATGGGCCCATTCTTTGAACTTGCAAAGTTAAGCTAAGATATGGTCCTTGCTATCATGACCCAGTGTGGTGTGTGTTGGTAAATGTTTAAGAACCAGCTTTTTGGAAATATAAAATACGTGCATGAATTCTGGTATAGCCAAATTAGCCTATTTACTATCTTGAATGGGGGAAGGGAGGAAGGAAGGGAGAAAATCTGAATCCTAAAATGGCAGAAAATAATTGTTAAAAATTGTTTCTATGGGGCAGCTGGGTAGCTCAGTGGATTGAGAGCCAGGCCTAGAGACGGGAGGTCCTAGGTTCAAATCCGGCCTCAGACACTTCCCAGCTGTGTGACCCTGGGCAAGTCACTTGACCCCCATTGCCTACCCTTACCACTCTTCCACCTATAAGTCAATACACAGAAGTTAAAGGGTTTAAAAAAAAATTGTTTCTATGTATAACCGAATAAACAAAATCAAACAGCAAAAAAAAAAAAAAAAACAAACAAACATACAATACAGTTTTCAGCTGAATCTGCTTTATGAATACTGTTCTCTGAAGTCTTAGACGATAAACAAAACACTAAATCAAGCCTTGATCTGTAGCATTTTCCAATTTCTGAGGTATAAATGTTCATAAAGAAAATTTAACAAGTAGGTTCCTAGGAGCCAGATAGGAACTGGCTCCAGCACACTCCTGGATGTAATGGAAAGAGTACTATTGATTTGAAGTAAGAAGACTTTGGTTCAAATTCTGATCTGGCACATACTGGCTTTGGAGACCTTGTACAAGATGGTCTCCAGGGTCCCCTTTGGCTCTAATCCTGTGACCATACGGAGTTTAGAGTTTGACAGTTCAAAATAAAGGAGGCAACATGTAAATTGGAGGCATCTAGGTAGATGAAATGTTGAGCCTGGAATCAGGAAGACCTGGCTTCAAATCCAGCCTCAGATACTCACTAGCTGTGTGATCCTGGGCGAGTCCCTTAACCTCTGTTTGCCTTAATTCAATGGAGAAGGAAATAGCAAACCACTCCCCTATCTTTGCCAAGAAAACCCTGTGGATAGCATTAGCGTGCTAGGATCCATGGGGTCACAAAGAGATAGACAGCTAAATTACTGAACAACAGCGCATATAAGTACCATAAAGAACAACAAGCAGATAGTTACTAGAGGTATCTGGAGGTAAATCCTTCTTCCTAATCTAGGCTCTCATTTTTTAAACCCTTACTATGTGCAAGGTAAGCCATAATATAGGAATTTTAATACTAGAGTCAAATCTGAGTTGAAGTCCAGCTTCTGTTACTTGGAAATCATTTGAACTTGGAAAAGTCACTTGTCCCCTTAGCTTCTCAGTGCCCTCAGGCAACTTTCCAAGAATACAAGCTTCAGAGCCTTTGCTCATCTGTACTGTTGTTGAATTGTTTTCCAGTCATATCTGACTCTTTGTGACCTCAGGTTTTCTTGGCAAAAATACTGGAGTGGTTTGCCATTTCCTTCTCCAACTCATTTTACAGATGAGGAAATGGAGACAAGTAGGGTTCAGTGACTTGCCCAGGATCTCAAAGCTAGTAAATCTGAGGCCAGATTTGAACTCAGGAAGATGAGTCTTCCTTACTCTAGCTGCGCTCTCTGTTACTAGTAGTTAAAATCTAATCCCATTTCTTTACTGTTTGTTACTCTATCCACTGCACTGGCTAGCTGCCTAATAGTCATGTCTTTTTCTGTTTTAGAAGAGGGAATTTCTTATGGGTGGGGTTTGAGTGAGGGAAATTCTAAATAGCAATGAATTGGTAGGCCTGAACCAAAAAAAAAAAAAAAAAAAGCATATTCTGCTTTGTAGTGGAAATAGAAATTCAAAATTAAAAGTAGTCCCTGCCTTCAAAGAATTTAATAGGAAAGAAGATGGTCTATATGTATATCTAACATAAAGGAATTTCTGCTGAGGCCCAAGCACTGGAGCACTGTGCCTACTCCCTCACTAAGGTACCAAATCTGCCCTGCATCCAAGGTTGGCAGCTGGTCCTAGGAGAGTTTAAGCTCTAAGGAGAAAAGGGCTAAGCTGCCTTTTCTCACAACTCAGGTGCTCTGGGGAAAAGCTGCATGTCTCCATCTCCCCAAAGAGTGGAGCAAAAAGAATCTTAGTGTACAATGTAAACTAGATACTGGCAGGTATCTATTTCCTTTATATCCCCCGTACCAAATACTAGATACAAAAGATTCTCCCTTGTACTCATTGACACAACTTTAAACAGAACTCAGTAACAACTTCTATCTACTGTTCCAATCTTTGATACTTAAACTTTATTAGAATATAAAAGTTTGTAATGTCATGATTAGGACATTTACATTTCACCTCACCCCTACACTGTCCAAACAATTCTAGGTGCATATCTGCTGGCAAAACTAGTCAGACTTCTGTACAAACAAAACCAATGCAACCAAAATTAGAAGGGAAGCAACAAATTGGTGGGGAAATTTTATAACAAAAACCTCTGACAAAGGTCTAATTTCCCAAATTTATAAGGAGCTAAGTCAATTATATAAAAAAATCAAGCCATTCCCCAATTGATAAATGGGCAAAGGACATGAATAGGCAGTTTTCACATAAAGAAATCAAAACTGTCAATAAGCACATGAAAAAATGTTTTAAATCTCTCATAATTAGAGAAATGCAAATCAAAACAACTCTGAGGTACCACCTCACACCTAGCAGATCAGTCATTATGACAGCTATAAAAGGGAAAAAAATAGGGTTTGGGTTGGACTAAATATTTAAAGGGGTGGTCACCAAGAACTGAATAAATATCAATTCTAAAATGCTTTATAGCAATAAATTTATAAAATATAGGAGAGAGTGAAAGTAGAGAAATGAGAAGAGGGCAGAATAAGAGATCTAGCTTAATGAACTAGATTATGTGTTCAAGTCTTGGCTTTACTCTGGCAGGTATAAGAGGGAGATTTTAGATATTTTATAGATATATAATTAAAGTGTGGCTGCCAGGAATCAACAATTCAGATTGATTCCGTAATTAAAATAGACCCAAGTCAGGATCGGGTTTAAGGTAGTTACAATTAGGAAAGTAAAAGGTAGGGAAATAAAGAGAGGGAGAGGCTAGTCCAGGCCTGCAGAGGCCTGGACAGAGAGAGAAGGTTAAAAGGCTAAATAAATGAGGCTACAAGCCACAAGGCCTAGCAATCAGATATGCTAGAGCCTACTTAAAGGTAGAGTTTGGAAACGCCAAAGTAGGCCCAAGATGTCAGCCTAACTTACCCACGTGACCATTCAGAGTGGAAGCAGTCTGAGGTCTCAGCTGAGATCCTTCAGCATCAAGTTCAAAGCGGGAACTCCCCCGACAGGAAGTAACCTGTCTTTTGTCTTTTGTCACTTCCTGTGGGTCCACCTCTAATTCAAGTGGACAAATGGCAGCCTCTACACTGATTTGGACTGCCCAAAGGGCAGTCCCTTGTTCTTGATTTGTTACTTATTGTCACGTGTGGGTAACTCATCTCCCCTCCCCACTAAGGGAGGTGGGGATGACATCATCTCGGGTAGGTAGAGTTCTGGCTATGAATGGGCTAGAGCTAATTCCATTAACATACAGGACTCCAGAGGCCCACTCAAAGAGCCTAAAAGTCAATTAACAAGGGTTTTAGCCACGAGGCCTTCCTCCCAATCAAGGGCCCCTCGGAAGCTAGTACCTCCAGGGAAGCTCAGGGAGTCAGCCTTTTTCACTAACCATGTGTAGTTCTAAGGGAGAGATTTAAGAACAGTCTCACCAAGTCCAAGGTCCATAGCTCCTCCAGGTCCAGTTCCAGGCCAAAGAGAAGAGCAGTACTGATTCACAGGAAGTTGTCACTCCCTTTTAAAGGTGCTTCTTCTGTGTCACTTCCTGTGCCTTCCTCTAGTTTATGTGTCCAATCACAACAAATGCTTTGCTTAGGACTGCCCAGGGGGCAGTCAGTCAATTCTGATTCATCACCCACTTTCACACACATAGGTTACAGATTTCCCTACTTGTGAATTAAGTGGTGGTATTTACACTTTTGGTGATTAAATCTAAAAATGGGCAGGGTAAATTTAATCTCATTATGACAATCCCCCCGTGATCATTTGGGAGACTCATCTCCCCAATTGATCTTTTGACATAATCATCTTGTACCCCTAAAAATCTTCTAACTGCAATAGTTAGAGATAAGAGGGAAGTAGAAGATAAAAAGAGAGAGAGCAAAACCAATGTTTTTTGCTAGGCAAATTGACAAAAAGCCAATTAGGGGGCAATCCCTTTTGGCATACAAGTTACATTCAAAATAATTGTTCAACCCCCTTAAGTTCAATCAATTGCACACCAAAGTTCATTCTGGATCTTCTTGATGTAATGTAGGTTTCTATAGCTATCTTCATGGCGCCTTCTCCAAACAGTTCACTTTCTGGATTTGGGGAGGTAGCAAGCTTCTTTTTCTGAAAATTTTCTCAAACAAAATTTTTAAATCTTGGATTTTTATGAAAATACACAGTAAAGGAAAATAATAAATGTTGGAGGAGTTGTGACAAAATTGGGACACTAATGCATTGTTGGTGGAGTTGTGAATTAATCCAGCCATCCTGGAAGGCAATTTGGAATTATGCACAAAGGGCTTAAAGAATGCATACCCTTTGATCCAGCAATATCACTACTAGGTTTGTATCCCAATGAGATAATAAGGATAACTTAACTTTTATGTATATATACAACAATATGTACAACTTGTATACATACACACACACACACACACACACACATACAATAATAACTTGTACAAAAATATTCATAGTCACATTCTTTGTGGTGGCAAAAAATGGAAAATGAACAGATGCCCTTCTATTGGGGAATGGTTGAACAAATTGTAGTATATGAAGGTGATGGAACACTATTATGCTATAAGGAATGATGATCTGGAGGATTTCTATGTGAACTGTTTTGCTTGATAATACATGTATAACCTAGATTAAATTGCTTATTAACTCCAGGAGGGGGGGGGAAGAAAGAAGAGAGGGAGACAACATGTATCATATAACTTTGGAAAATTTAGGTGGAAATTTATTATTAAAATAAAATAAAGATTTAAAAAAGGTCCATGCTTCTAGTCATAGGACCCCAGACTAAATAAGTCTTGAAGATGGTTTTATGACATTTTTAGGGGCATATTAGCCTAATTTACATGGTAGAGACTTTCCAGGCTTGGCATTTGCTATGCTATTCCTACCACAAACAAAAAAAAAATGGGAGAAAGGTTAAAGATGAGAAGACATTGTATGTAATTACAACAGCTCCAATTTAGCTCATTCAAACAACAAATTGATTCCTCCAAATAGGAAATACCTAAAGTAGGATATTGGTCAAGAAAAGACAATGTTCTGTACTACCACCATTTCCATTTCACAGATATAAAGTCATCACCATAATAAGGAGACCAAAATTATCCAGAAAACGAATTAGCCACAGTGTATAGAAGGTTGGGCCTGGGGTCAAGAAGACTTATGTACAAACACAGTCACATATGCTTACTAGCTGTGTGACTCTGGATTAGACACTTAACTTCTGCCTACCTCAAATTCCTTAACCATTTAATGGGGGAAAATAGTAGTACTTACCTCCAAGGATTATTATGGTGATCAAATGAGACAATAGTTATAATACACAGTCTAAGGCCCAGTTCCTAGTACATAGCAGGCAGTTAATAAATGCTTGTTCCCTCTTGTCTGTCCAAGAAAAGAAATCTAACTACAGCTTAAAATACTAGTTTGAAGCCTTGTGATGATTCCATTCTCCATATTCTCTTACAACAGGCATACCTCTTCTCCCAACCCCTTATAGGCAGGCTGGTTCTCTTCCTAAAAACCAAGGAAGTCCTCCCCAAGAACTGATTAGTCCAGAATGCTAAGGTTCAAAACATTTGGCTACTTTTCAGTGGCTTTAGGCCATATTGACCACAGCTTCCTGTTTACTGAAAAGTATTTAAAAAACACATGGAGTCAGGGCCCTGTAGATTCAGAGACTATTCCTTATGAGTCACCATACCTAAACTATCAGGGAACCAGTTTGAGTCAGACCCAAGTCATGATAAATATTAGCTCATTTTCAAAACATGAGAAGTGAAAGATTATAAGCAGTTGTTTTTCAGTTGTATCTGACTCTGTGATTCCATTTGAGATTTTCTTGGTGAAGATACTGAAGTGATTTGCTCTTTCTTTCTCCATATCCTTTTGCAGCTATGGAAACTGAGGCAAATAGGGCACAAAGCTAGTCTATGGCCAAATTTGAACTCAGAAAGATGAGTCTTTTTAACTCCAAGTTAGACATTCCATCTTCTGTGCCACCAATCTATCCTTATAACTCTTCAAAGAGTGGTGAAGAGGAAAACAAATCTTCAAAAAGCTTGTCCTACCATTCAACCACACCATTTTTATGCCAGAACTCTATGCTTGTCTAAACTTTCAGTCCAGATTTCTAGCTCCAGCTCTGCTCTTGGGCCCTGGGCTTCTGAGAGAAGAAATGACAGCTCTTTGGACATTTTAATGCCAAGCTCTTAACAATGACCCTTCCTCCCCATTCCTTTCCCACTCTAGCTCTGGTATCAATAATTAAATCAACATTATCATACTGCTATTACTGGAGAGGAATTGCCTTATGACTCCAATTACCATCTCTTTGGCTACCTTGACCAAAGCAAGCTTTTTTGCCCATTGTTCCTTTTTACATGTGATAAGTAAACCCTCCATGAAAGTATTTTCTTGGTAGATGTGGGTTGTCCTGCTTTTTATATTTATAACCCCCTGAATTTAGCAAAAATTTAGTAAAAAGTATTTAATAAATCCTTTTTCATTCATTGATATTTAAGAGCATTTCTAAAAATGAAGGAAAAAACATTGGTATAAAATATTCCTTCCATCCTCTCCCACTGAATGGTTCCCTCCTGATGATAAAGCCTTTCTATTGATTGTCTCTAATTCATGATATATATAAGTTGATTGTCTCTAATTCATGATATATATAAGTTGTTTGTACATAATCATTTGCATGTTGTTTCTCCTACTAGGCTAAGGACTGCCTTCTGCCTCTCTTTGTATCCCCAGTGATTGGCCCAATGCCTATTTTATCATAGTTCTTCCAACATTTCTCATTTCTTTTTTTAATAGTTTGTTCATAATAATTAATTTGTTCATAATAATTAAAATATTAATATACTCAATTAACTTCCTCCCTCCCCCATTAGAGAAGGTATCATGTAACAAAAAAGATATAACAATATATTAGACTATGTCTTATTTATTTCTATTTATTAGTTTTTTCTCTTGAGATAGACATATAGAAATTATTCTTCAAAGAATATTTCTGTTGTATATAGTGTTTTATAGGTTCTGCTTTTTTCACTCTTTATAATTTCATGTTATTTCCATGTTTTTCCAAAATTAACCTGTTTGTCATTTCTTATAAAACAGTAGTATTTCAGCACATTTATATGCCACAACTTGTTTAGCCATTCTCCAAATAATGGCCATACCTTCAATTTTCAGGTCTTGGCAACCCCAAAGAGAGTTACTATAAATATTTTAGAACACAGTGTTTCTTTTCCTTTATCCTTGATCACCTTGGAAAATGAACCTAATAGTGGTATTGCTGGGTCAAAAGGTATAAACAGTTTTATACCTCTGAGTATAATTCCAGATTGCTCTCCAAAATAATTTGTATTGATTTCATTAAGTATATCATGTTAACAATGTATCAGTGTCCCCATTTTTCCACATTCCCTCTAACATTTCTCATTTTACCTATTTCTCATTATAGTCAATCTGATAGGTATGAGATAATGATATGCATTTCTCTAATAAATAATTATTTTGTGTATTTTTTCATATAGTTATATATAGCTTTGATTTCTTCATCCAAAAACATTTGTACATATTTTTGACTGTTTATTAATTGGGGAATAACTCATATTCTTATATATTTCACAAAGTTACCTATATATTTTAGATATGAGACCTCTATTTGAGTAAGTCTATTAAATTTCCCCCCACTAAATTACTGATTCCTTTTAATATTGGTGACAGTTTTATTTGTACAAAACCTTTTTAATTAAATGTAATCAAAATTATCTATTTTACATTTCATAATGATTTCTCTTATTTACTTATAAATTTTTCTCTTTTCCATAAATCTGATAGTTAATATGCTCCTATTCTAATTTGCTTATAAATATCTCCCTTTTTACCTAGGTCATATATCCACTTTGATTTATCTTATTAAATGGTGCCAGCTGTTAGTCTATATCTAGTTTCTGCCAAAATGCTTTCCAGTTTGCCTAATTATTTTTACCAAATAGTGAATTCTTATTCGAAAATCTTAGGTCTTTATCTTTGTCCAACACAAGGGTATTATAAGCTTTTACCACTGTTTGTTGTATGTCTGTTCCACTGATCTACAGATCTATTTTTTAGCAAGTATTAGTTAGTTTTGGTAATTACTGCTTTATAATATAGTTCAAAATCTAGACCTCCTTCCTTAACATTTTTTATTATTTCCTTGATATTTTTAACTTTTTATTTTTCCAAATAAATATTATTATTATTTTTCTAGCTTAATAAATATTTTTTATTTAATTGAGATGGCATTCAATTAGCAGATTAGTTTAGATAGGATTGCCATTCTAATTATGTTGGCTTTGCCCAACCATAAACAATTACTATTTCTCCAATTATTTAAGTCTGACTTTATTTGTATAAAAAGTACTTAAAAATTATGTTTCTATTGTTTTTGGATATGTTTTGGAAGATATACTCCTAGGTATTTCTTTGCATGCATCTATGCATGGTCAATTTAAATGGGTTATCTCTTACTATCTCTTCTTGCAGGACATTGTTAGTGATATATTAAAAATATTTATTTATGTTTGTTTATTTTATATTCTTCTACTTTGCTAAAGTTATTGTTTAAATAAATTTTTATATAAATCTCTAGGATTTTGATATACATAACATTCTGATTCCTTCAGTTTCTTTTTTTCTCTCTTATTGCTATTGGTAACATTTCTAGTACAATATTAAATAATATTGGTGATAATGAGCATTCTTTTTTCACTCCTGACCTTGTAGGGAAGGCTTCTAACTTACCCCCATTACAGATAATATTTGCTTATGGTTTTTAGTATGTGCCTCTTAAAGAAAAAAGTAATTTATGCCTATGCTTTCAAATGTTTTCTAATAGGAATGAATGTTGTATTTTAATGCAATCAAGTATATTAAGAATTTTTCTTATATTAAACCATCCATGTATACTTTTATAAATCTTATTTGGTCACGATGTATAATCTTTGTGATATATTGTTGTCTCCTGGCTAATATTTTATTTGGAATTTTTGTTTTTGCTATTCCTGGTTTAGGTATCACCATGATATTTGTTCCATAAAAGGAGTTTGGGAAGATTTTTTCTTTTTTTAAAATTTTATTTAATGTTGGAATTAGATGATCTTTAAATGTTTGGTAAAATTCACTCATAAATCCATCTGGTCTTGATGCTTTTTTTCTCAGGAAGTTCCTTTAAAGTGTGTTCAATTTATTTTTCTAAAATAGGTTTATTTAAATACCTTATTTCCTCCTCTGTTAGTTTAGGCAATCTGTATTTTTGTAAGAATTCATCCTTTACACTTAAATTATTAATTTTTTGGCATATAATTGGGCAAAATAACTTCTAATAATTGCTTTGTTTCCTCTTCATTGGTGGCAGATTCACTCTTTTCACTTTTGAGGCTAAGCTAGGTTTCTTCTCTCTTTTTTTTATAATTATATTAAACAATAGTTTATCTAGTTTGTTGGCTTTTTAATAAAACCAACTTGATTGTATTTATTAATTCAATCATTTTTCTTACATTCAATTTTATAATTTCTTTTTTAAAATCATCTTTGCCAATCTGATGAACATAAGGTGGAACTTTAGAGTTGTCTTTGCTAAGTATTGAGGCTTGTTGCTAAGAGGAAACACACTAACAGGGACTACTAAGCTACAGAACCCAAGGGAAGAACCCTCTAGAGACTCAAATAGCCAGTGTTGGTACAAGATGGGGAAGTGAACAGAGAAAAGATAATTCACAAAAAAGTGAGAACCAAACTTTTGGAAATAATCTTTTACTGTAGATCATATCTTCATGGTCACACAAATAACTGAGAGATGTGAAGAATACAAGATCACACTATGAATATAGTATGTTGGCTTTTTTTTCTTTAGTACTTAACTCCATAGGGTCTAATGACTATACTCTAATTGGAATTTTCCTGTACATAAACTATAATCATATATGACTCCTTAATAGATGCAATCACTGAGTTGCTTAATGAATGATTCTCGATTGACTGAAAGAAAACAAAAGGATAAAATGAAGTCCACAAGGAAGAAGTGTATGCTAGAGTCAGCATATTTAATGTTATCATTCTTAAAATTAACAGGTATTTATTTTCTTTTACCACTACCTCTTACCACTAATCCCTCCGTTCAAAAGAAAAACAAACCCCTTGAACAAGTATGCATAGTCAATCAAAACATATTCCCAAATTTGACTGTGTTGAAATATGTTTCTCATTTTGCTTATTTAATCCATCATCTCTCTGTCAGGAAGTAACAGGCCTCACCTTCAGTTCTCTGGAATTGCATGGAATCAGAATCTTTCAACTTTTTATTTTTATAATATTATTGTTATAATATGAATTGTTCTTCTGATTCTGCTCACTTTACACAGGTTCATACAGGTGTTCCCAGGTATCTCTGAAACTGTTTCCTTTGTTATTTCTTATCATACATTATGCAACATAATTTGTTCAATCATTCCCTCTCTGATGGGTATCTCCTTAGTTTATAGTTCCTTGCCATGTCAAAAATACTGCCACAAATATGTTTATACATATAACACTTTTGCCTTATCCTTTTTTACCTTCTTGTGGTGTAGTCTTGGTAGCAGTTTCTCAGGGTCAAGGGTACAAGCATTTATACACAGTTTAGTAACTTTTTAAACATATTCTCAAATTGCTTTTATGGATGACTGAACCAAACACAGCAACACAAACAGGGCATTAATGTACCTATTTTCTCACTGCTCCTCCAGTAATTCTCATTTCCTATAACCAATGGTTTATCTGTTTTGTTGGTTTTTTCATAAAACAACTCTCTTTTATTTATTAGTTCAATGACTAACATAATCAATTTTGTCATTTCTTTTTTAAAAATCATCTTTGCCAATCTTATGAGCATAAGCTGGAACAGTTTGATTGTGAAGGGGAAACACTCTAGCAGGAATTCATGAGCTGCAGAACCCAACATAGAACTTTCCCCTCTGGGGACCTATATTGTCAGCTGTAAAAGAAAAGTACTGAGAACAAACTTCTGAGCATACAATATTTGAAAATGTATATTTCACATAAATCCTTTAATCTATGAGCATCCCCAGCTTAGCCTGAAACACTAAGCTTTGAACTGAAAGGAGATATAGAGATAGAGATAGATAGATAGATAGATACATAGATAGATCCCAGTGAGATTACATAAATTCAGTTCTGAATAGGTCTGTCAAGTAGGGTCTTTCTTAACACAAAAATTGTCTTTTCCCTTTGAAGACATAGTGCTCTCTTGACAATAAGGTCAGATCTTCCTGATAGCGCTGACACCTTTTTGAAAAGAAGATCTGAAGTTTTTCTTAGCAAGAGGGTCAGATATTATCATATCTCCTACCCCTCTGTTTCCTATATGGTAATCATTAGGATAGCCAAGGTTATTTTATAGCTTCAGAGCCAAATGAGATAACATCTTAAACTGAATATATTCCAAGACACAGAAGGCATACATGAGCTTCACAGTAAATTCTATTATTAATTTTAAGCATACTACAATTATTGACTACTGATTCTCTCATCAGTTATTTAACTAATAACTGGAATTATTCTTTATTATTAAATCTATTTTCATTACAACTCATCATGAAAATACTGATTATGTAATAAGATTACATGCTGAGAATATAATTATACAGAGATATAAAACAATAAATATAAATTAGATTGCTCAATTAGATTATCTTTTGCAGAGTATAAATTGGGAGTGTTAGCAGAGAAAAGATACTTCATAGAAAATGGAGAAGCAAGTTTTTGGAAATAATTTTCTGCTGCAGACCACATCTTTATAGTCACACAATTAACTGAGAGATGTGAAGAATACAAGGTCCCATTATGATTATAGTATGCTGATTATTTTTTTTAATTTGACTCCATAGGGTCTAATGACTATACTCCAACAGGATTTTTCTATGTATATTGTTATAATTATAGGGAATCTCTTGATATGTTTGAAATTGTAAATTGATGTACAGAGAGAATAAGATGACCCTTCTCCCTTATAACAATTGCCCAGGCAGGATCCTTCAGGTCTAAGATGTATATCCCTTCAGGACCCACCTGGGGTTAATTGATATATTGATTTGAGCTCTTTAGCTAGGATAATGCCTTGTATTCTGACTGCGATTTCTCCCTTCCCAAAACAAGTTTGACACTGCTTTAGGAAAGTACTTTAAACTTTATATATATATTTTTTAAACCCTTACCTTCCGTCTTGGAGTCAATATTGTGTATTGGCTCCAAGGCAGAAGAGTGGTAAGGGTAGGCAATGGGGGTCAAGTGACTTGCCCAGGGTCACACAGCTGGGAAGTGTCTGAGGTCAGATTTGAACCTAGGACCTCCCGTCTCCAGGCCTAACTCTCAATCCACTGAGCTACCCAGCTGCCCCCTAAACTTTATATTAACAAGAAGGATAAGGGTAAAGGACTGTGGTATAGGAGACCCTATTCTACTGGTTGCTAATGAAATCTCAACTGCTGGCAGATGAAGAATCAATGTAACTTCCCTCTGGTTCAGCCTGGCCAGGACTTAACCAGAGTAGGTAAACTGCTGGGATATTTTGACTTCTTCTTCAATAGATCTTCAGCCTTACAGTTGAGTTATTTCCACCCTTTTCCACCCTCTTCTTTGTCTCCTGCCCACTTCCCGGATCCCTCCCAGGCCCTGGGAAACCTAGATATCTAGATGATGTAATTCCTAATATCTAGGGGCAGTAGACACCAAGGTGGTGGTCAGGTACAGGTTGGCACGGTATCTCAAGTACAGGAAGAGTTTGCAGAGAGAGATGTTTGCACCCTCTCACTCCAAGACCAGGATCCACCGATCTCCAGCCTCAGCACAGGTCAAGACCCAGAACCCTTTCAGGATTCTTAACTGCCCCTCCTCCTGCCTCTCACATGACTCCCTGGGAACATTCCATCCAACTGACTTATTTGTCAATCAAAGGTGATCTTCAAGCTCCCAGAGATTCAATATAACAATATACAATGATGATACATGACTCCTTAATAGATGTAATCACAAAGGTAACTGTTTCAAGATCCTCAGATTATACTGGATATATATAAAAAAAAACAAATTTTATTTCCTGTCCACTCATAAATGTAGGTGAACCTTATAGTTTTGAGTATGTGTTACTGATTTGGCTTTAGATTGTTTTTTTATTGCTCTCCATTTTAATGATAAACAGTTAAATATTTTAATAATTTTTTTTACTAAATAAAACTGTGTTCATTTAACTCATTTGAAATTTGACTGATGATTTCCTGTTGCATTTTATTGTGGATCATCATCCTCAGCAATCACCAGGAGTCAGTCTGTATCCCTGAACTCTACTTGTCTTGTTCTTGCTTTTCTATTGTTAAGATTACTTTTTTAAGGGTAATTTAGTTCCTCTGATAGTCAAGGCAGTTTTTTTTTTTGGTAGTTGTTCTTTCACTTCACTTACATTGTTAAATTTTTTTTTCAATATAATTGAGCAAAATAACTTCTAATATTGCTTTATTTCATTGGTGGTATATTCACTCTTTTGATCTTTAATGCTAGTGATGGGTTTTCTCCTTTCTTTTAAAAATCATATTAACCAATGGTTTATATATTTTGGTTTTTTTCTCAGAAACTCAACTCCTAGATTTATTTACTAATTCAAAAGTTTTATTACATTCAATTTTATTGATATCTTCTTTAATTTTTAGGATTTCCAATTTAGTGTTTAGTTGTGGACTTCTATTTTGTCTTTTTTCTATTTTTTAAAAATTGCCTTCCCAATTCATTGATATTTTCTTTTTTTCTATTTTATTAATACAAGTACTTAGAGATATAAATTTTTCCAAAGAACTCTAAAACTGTGCATACCCTTTAATTCTGTAATAATATCCCTACTGAGTCTGGATCCCAAAGAGATAATAAAAAACGGGAAAAGGACATACTTATACAAAAATATTTATAACAGCTTTTTTTGCAGTGGCAAAGAATTGGACATTGAGGGGATGTTCATCATTTGGGAAATGGATGAACAAATTGTGGTATATGTTGGTGATGGAACACTCTTATGCTATAAGCAAGATGATTTCAGAAAAAGCTGGAAAGATCTGTATGAACTAAAGCAAAGCAAAATAAGCAGAATAGGGAGAAAATTGAAAACAGTAACAGCAATATTGTATGATGATCAACTGTGAAAACAGAGCTACTCTCAGAAATGCAATGATCTGGGACAATTCTGAAAGACTTATCAAGAATGCTATCCAGATCCAGAGAAAGAGTTATTAGAGTCAGATGGATGCAGAGCAAAGCATACTATCTTTCACATCAGTGTATTTATTATTTTATTTTGGGGTTTTGGTTTTGTATGAGTATGCTCTTACAACAATGATAAATGTGGAAGTATGTTTTGCATGATAATACATGTATGGCCTAAATCCATCTCCAAGTGGAGGGAGGGAAAAAAGGGAAGGAATTTGTATCTTATAATTTTGGGAAACATATGTTGAAAATTATTACATGTAATTTGGAAAAATATCTTTGAATTAAAAAAAAAAAGATGGGTTCTTTTTCTTTTGATTTTTTTTTTAAATTTTAGCAGCCAGGCCAATAGGCTTAATTATTAGCTTTATTCTAGAGTCAGTCTCTGTTGCCAGAGTGTAGGGGATGGTGCTTCAAGTTTCAGCATTTTTTGTGTTTGTTATTTCCTGGGCCACATTTAGTTCTAATTTTTATAATCCAGGGTCAGGTGTAGTCCCTGGTCCCTGTCTGCCCTCCATCCACCCAATCCAGGTTGTGATTGACCTCAGGTGCTCCAACCAGAATCACCTGGCAGGTCTGCCATTGAAAGCAGACTGCTCACCCTTGGAGGTACTCTGCTTTCCTGGGGGCGACCTCAGCTGACAAAGACTCAGTAGGGATATTATTACAGAATTAAAGGGTATGACAAAGCTGACAACTCTTACACAACTGCCCTCACCAGTGTATACTTCCTTCTCACCCTTTTCCCAAAGCCACAGACTGGAACAGAGCGGGAGGACATGGTCAGTGTTCCTGGGCCTCTGAAGGCCTTCCTTGGTCAGTAGTCAACCCCCAGCTATGGATAAGTGGAAATCTCTGGAGCCCAATGTAAGGAATTAAAATTAAGGTTTTAACTAAAATATATGAAAATTATAAATAATATGGTGGTTGCCAATTTAAAATACTATAGCTCAAGTCAAAATGATTTTCAATAATTTTTATTTACAAAATAGGTGGAGAGAGTGAAAGTTGAGAAATACAAAAAGAGGGTAGAGAAGATATTTAGCCTATCACACTAAATATTGCTCCAGTGCTTAACTCAGCCTGGCACAACTTGTTAACCCTTGACCAGAATTAATCTCTCTTCAGAAATCAGGAAAGGAAAGGCAGCTATTCACTCACCCAAGTTCCCTCCAAGAGGCAGATCAAGCTGAAGATGATGATATGTCCAAGAGGACTCCTGAAGCTGACCTCTAGCCCCAGAAATTCAGAGCTTTTATAGCAACTTTTTGTCCCTTCTCCTTTTCACAGGGGTCAATCATAGTTTTCTAGCACTGCCCAGGTGGGCAATGTCTTTCAGGATCCACTTCTCATCCTCTGGAAGTGTAAACTCTTATCAAAAGGATTCACAATTTCCTAACTGATTGAGTTGTTACCCACTTTAGCAAATGACTTGTTAACACTCTTACTCAGTGTCTGGTGAGGTACTAAGTAGGGGGTACTAAAAGAAAGTCCCATTCACACTTCACAGTCTGGTGAGGTACTGAGTAGGGGTACTTTAGATAGTGGTAACCAAGTGTTAACTCAAAATAGACAAAGAGAATAAAGAATTCCCTTTCATACCAAATGGCAGCACATAACCTGTCCCTGGACTCCTGTGTCCATCACAGGGATATAAGCTCCTAGGTCCAGCACCTAAAGTAAGGCTACTGGGCCTGCTTCCCGGGCTTGCTGTTTGTTGATTCTGCCATATTTGCTCCAGGATGTTTGCACTATCTGATGAGACTGAGGCTAGTTCCTCCCTAATGGTCCTTGCTGTTTAGCTTTACTCCTGACTCATCTATTTTTCCCACTTCTAGTACTGAATTTTTATTGTTTATTGGGCAATTCAGAGAGTTAGGTAGTTCTCATGCCCTATTCCACCATCCTCCCTGTTGAGATTTCTTGATGTCTGCACTTCCCATGCTTATCACTGAGACTATGTATATTTTCCAGCAGAAAGTCCAAATGTATAATCTTAAGTGAAAGCTAACATAACATATTTTATAGGCTTTGAGAAGAGAGTTGATAATTTTGTATTAACTTTCTGCCTTATAGATTTTCTTACTCTCTATTTCCACTCCCATATCCAAGCTGTTGCCAATACATATCAATTTCACCTTTACAACACCTTTCTAATAGGCCCCCTTTTCTCCTCTCATGCTGCTACCCCTCTAGTACAGACCCTTATCATCTTACACCTTGATTATTGCAATAGTTACAAGTGAGTTGTTCTGCCTCAGGTTTCTCTGCACTCCAATCCATCCTCCATTCAGTCACTAAAATGATTTTTCTAAAGTCCAAGTCTGATCATATACCAAACCCACCATCCCCATCTTCAACCTCACTCAGTAAACTCCAGTGGCTCCCTATTGCCTCTAGAAGCAAATATAAAATGCTCTATTTAACATTCAAAGTCCTTCAAAACCTAATCACCTTTCCAATCTTCTTACATCTTACTCCTCAATGACACTGGACTCCTTGTTACTCCATGCTATCTCTTCCCTCTGGCCATTCTCTTTGACTATGCCCCCTGTCATGCCTAGAATGCTGTTTCTCCTCTGTTTTGACTACTGACTTCCCTGGTTTCCTTTAAAATTTCGTTTTGCAAAATCCTACCTTCTATAGGAAACCTTCCCCAATTCTTCTATTAATTATTCCCTATTTATCCTGTATATAGTTTGCTTTGTATATACTTATTTGCAAGCTATCTCTTCCATTAGATTCTAAGTGCTTCAAGGGCATGGATTATCTTTGACCTCTTTTTATAGCCCTGCACTTAATATAATGCCTGGCCCATGTTGTAGATTAGTCATTTCAGTCATGTGTAACTCTTCATGACCCCATTTAGGATTTTCTTGGCAAGGTATTAGAGTGGTTTGTCATTTACTTCTCCAGCTTATTTTACATATGAAGAAACTGAGGTTAAGTGACTTCCTCAGGGTCACACAGTAGTAAGTATCTAAGATTGAATTTAAACAGGTCCTCTTGATTTTAGACTTGGTAGTCTATCAATTGCACCACCTTCCTGCCATTCTGGCACATAGTTAATGTTTAATAACTAATGAGTGATTGATTTTATTACATTAGTCATTAGATTTTAGCTTTACTAATTTTGGAAATTTAATTTTGAGGTATACTAATACCATTTTCATCTACTCCCTTGACAGTTTTTTTTTATTTAAGCAATTTTAATGTTCATTTGTCATAGGAAAACTAAAAGGAATTATGTGTAGTTGTTTTTTTTCTTTTATGAAATCAATTATTTTCTTTTAGTCTTTTTTTGTTTAGTTAATCAATTGGAGTTTTGGCTGCAGTGGTTTTTCTTCTGTCCATGCTATAACATTTTCAAATGATGCAGCAGTATTCAGTATATCTAGGTTAAAATCCTGGCAAAAGAATAATCAACTGTCAGATCGCCACTGATAGCTCAAAAATACTATTCAAACTTAATGCTTCTTCTGTAAAGTTTTATAATTTTATCATTTTAGTGCCCTCTTGTGGGTGATTCTATCCTTTGAGTCTGGAAAGTTAAAGTTTCTGGACGTTCTGATACTGGTATTTTTTTTTTTTAAAACCCTTGTACTTCGGTGTATTGTCTCATAGGTGGAAGATTGGTAAGGGTGGGCAATGGGGGTCAAGTGACTTGCCCAGGGTCACACAGCTGGGAAGTGGCTGAGGCCGGGTTTGAACCTAGGACCTCCTGTCTCTAGGCCTGACTCTCACTCCACTGAGCTACCCAGTTGCCCTGGTATTCTTTTTTAAAAACAAACCTTATAGCTTATGGCAGATATGGCAGTGCTTAGACCTGGAGGTAAAATCTAATACATTCAACTTTATAAAAAGCAATCTACTAATAATGTAGTTGTTTTTTGTTTTTGCCATTAGTAAAATGAAATCCATATATTCATCCAATTAGTAGTCTAACACAAAAAATGCAGCATAAGTAAAGGGCCCATGTCTTATTCTGGTCAGCTGTTTTTTGTTGTTGTTGAGTTTAGTCATATCTAACTCTTAGTGGCTCCATTTGGAGTTTTCTTTGCAGAGATACTAGAGTGGTTTGAAATTTCCTTCTCCAGCTCATTTTGAAGATGATGAAACTGCAGCAAATAGGACTAAGTAACTTGCTTGGAGTCATGTAAGTAATAAATATCTGAGGCCAGATTTGAGGCCAGGTCACTCCAGGCCTAGCCCTCTCTCCACTGTGCCATCAACTATTTTACAAAATCAAAATAGAGTGATTTTTTTTAACTAGGAGAATGTCTTAGTATCAAAGATTTAAAAGTTAGTTCACCATATTAATAATTTAAAAAGACAGATGAGAGCTCCCCATATGAGGCAAATTGAGAATTTATATGGGACTGACTATTATCTCCAAAGTACAAAACACTTGTGAAAACAATGAGAAACAAGGATAATGTTGAAACAATAGAATAGTCTGAGGTTAATTTGTAGCCATAGCAAAGAATGGATATCCAACAAGGATACTCCTATACTTATCTTCAGTAGCCAAAGTCTCCTTTGTTTCTATATGGAAATGAATTTAGTTATAAGGTTAAATGTGGCAACTTGAGGGGTCATCCACTGAACTTGAAAGGCTCTGAGTCCCAATGGGTGGAGCCTTTAACACCCTTCAGTGATCAAGAAGTCATATCAATATGGCTAAAGGTGATCAGGAAGTTGCATCAAGTGGTTGCAGCTTTAATCTTAGACCCTTGGGTCAATAAAGTCCCAGGATAGTGTATCCTTTCAAGGAAAAACTTATGTGGTGGCAAGGGAAAGACCTGATAGAAAGTGGTCCTATCACAGGTGGTGAAATCATCCAAATGTTCCAATTTGTATATAACATCTGTAAGGATGAGATTTTTTTTTTATAGTCTTCACTATTTGAGTGCTTATTTTAATTTGCAAATATAAGTAGGCATGCTCCAAATGCTATATCAATCATTGTAATTACAAATAGATAATGATAGAGTTGCAGAATTAGCATTTCTCCAGAACAGAAAATTAATCTATTATGATTTACAATGAATAACAAATCAGTTAATAAAAATTAGCAATTTACTTTTTTTAAATTTTTAATATTTTCCCCTAGTTACATATTTCATGTTCTTTCCCTCTCCCCCAAACCACCCTAACCCCACTTAGCCCACGCACAATTCCACTGGGTTTTTACAAGTATCATTGATCAAGGCCTAATTCTATGTTATTGATAGTTTGACTAGAATTATCGTTTAGTGTTTACATCCCCAATAATATCCCCATCAGCCCATGTGTTCAAGCAGTTGTTTTACTTCTGTGTTTCTCCTCCCACAGTTCTTCCTCTGAATGTGGCTAGTTTTCTTTCTCATAAGTCCCTCAGCCTTACTCTGGATCCTTAAATTGCTGCTAGTAGAGAAGTCTGTTATGTTCGATTATATCACAGTGTATCAGTCTCTGTGTACAAGGTTCTCTTGGATCTGCTCCTTTCACTCTGCATCAATTCCTGGAGGTCATTCCAGTTCACATGGAATAAAGATGGGATTTGTACAAGGGGGATGGGACAAAAGGAGCCAGAAGAAGGCAGTTGGTGACAGTTACAGACAGTTGAGAGACCAGAGAGAATTCTGGGAATTTCTCAGAGGAAGAGAGAGAAGGAGGGCTCCAACAGAAGACTATGACGGGGAGGAGGAGGACATCCCAGCTCAGATCCAATCCTGAGGGCTTCCGGAGGATCTTTCTTTGGACATTGAAACCCTGATTCCCTGATCAAAGCCATTCCATCACATCTCACCCATCAAGACTTCAACCATAAAGTCAGTTAAGTTTTTGGACTCCATTTTGGGAGCGATCTCTTAGTCTCCTTCTCCCATTTCCCAACCTTGCAGAGAGACCCCCTTTCAGTCAAAACTTACAATTATAGAAAAGGGATAGAAACAGAGAAATAGAGAAAGAGAAAGAGAAGGAGCAAGGGGAGGAGCTTAGGTGTGGGAACCACTAGGGAGCCCACCCAAGTGATAGGCCCCATAGCAATAGCAAAGAGGGCTCCCCAAAATCCCTCTGCTCTTCACTCCTTTCCCCAACCCCTGAATTATGAATAATAAAAGCCATTCATCAGTCAGATGACATTCCAGAGTGCCTGAGAGACTACGAGAGAGAAGGGAACCACAGCTTGGTCTGGCTGCCTCCATCATGAATTTGGACCACCTGCTGTGAATTTAACTGATGGGGGGAGGTTTGTGATTAGGGTACCACATACCTCATCTTATAGGGAAGCCTCACCCCCAAATCCTGTGGGGCAGCACAACCATCCAGGTCACCCAGTTTCAGGGTGACACCCCCTTAAAGTCTCCCAGTGTATATTTGGCCCCAGGGGAGAGCTGGAAGAGAGACTCACTACATAGACTCTCTCTCTATCTCCCCTCTGTCCAACAATAGTTACAGGTTCTCTTTTATTATTACACATTATACTGGGGCAGAAAGCCACTGAATAATAGGGATATCATTAGGAAAATCCATACTCAGTCAAAAACAATCAGCCAAAAATCTACAAAAGAAAGACAACTCCAAAGTCCTAACCAATTCACTCCTTCCATTATACCCTCTCTAATACCTGTTTCATGGGCGACAAACCTGCATTTATCGTACATTTTTTCCTCTCCCACTCCTTCCATCTTTTGCCAATAACTAAAACGTGGCTCTCTTCTGATGGCATAGTTTTACTAGCTACTCTTTCCAATACTGTCCACACTTTCAGTCATTCCTCTTATTTCACTGTCTGTGATGGAGGAGTTGGAATATTCCTTGCTTCCCATTGCACTTTCAGTTTCTCCCCCTACCTCTTTTACTCAATAACCCCTCTTTCTTTGAGATCCATATACTTCAGATCTTCCACCCAATGAAAATCCTCATGGCTATTGTCAATAAGCCTCCAAGAGATTATTCCTGCTTCCTTAATGAATTCAGAACCTGGCTCCCAATCTTTCTTTTTTCAATTCCTATCCTCACACTAGGGGACTTCAGCATATATACTGATACTCCCTCAAACATCCTAACCATTCAATTCATCAACCTACTCACTTCTCTTGACCTATTCCTCCATCTCCTCTCAGCTACAAAGATGGTTACATTCTTTTCTTTTTTAATCCTTACCTTCCGTCTTAGAATCAACACTTTGTACTTGTTCCAAGGAAGAAGAGTGGTAAGTGCTAGGCAATGGGAGTTAAGTGATTTGCCCAGGGTCATACAGCTAAGAAGTGTCTAAGGACAGATTTGGACCCAGGACCTCCCATCTCTAGGTCTTGCTCTCAATCAACTGAGCCATTTAACTGCCCCCAAAGATGGTCATATTTTTATTTTGCCATCACACATGAATGTACCACCTTCATGTTCAAAAATCTCTAAAATCCACTTATCTGGCCACAATTTGTTGACTTTCCACCTTTTCATCAGTTTTTCTTTCCAAAACTTGACACCCTGGTAGAAAGTATTCCCTCTCTCTCCTGATTTACCTATCCTGACCCTCTGGTGGACCAACTCATCTTTCTCTATCTTTGAGGCTCTGTCACCTTCATCATATCACTGATTGTACCTTCTTAACCCTCAGCCTGGATCATTCCTACCATCAGTTGCCTTCATTCCTACTCACTTGCTGCTGAACAAAGGTGGAGAAAATCATACAACCATTCTAACTGGGTCCACTTCAAATTTATGTTATACAACCTCAACTGGGCCCTCTTTGCTGCTAGACAATCTTTCCATTCCTCCCTTAATTCAGTATCCTGCTTTTGACAGTGGTTCTTCCAAATCTTTTCATTTCTCAGCTTCTCATAGCTCCCTCTCCCCACTCAGTTAAGAATCTTGCTTCATATTTTGCAGAATAAAGATATTTTTTTTGTTTTTGCTGAGAACTCCTTCTTCTCTCTTCCTCATCTTATAGCAAAATCACTCAAATGCCTTCCACTATCTCCTTCTTCACTCCTGTCTCACATGAAGAGGTGGCTCAAATCCTTGTCAAGACAAATTTTTTTTTCCTGTATGAAATCCCATTTTATCCCATCCCCTCTAATACATTTTATCCTGTCATCCTCTGTCTCTCTCCTATCTTCAGTCTTTCTATCAGCCTTGTCCCTACTGTCTACAAACATACCCATGTCTCCTCTATCCTCAGAAAACTCTCAGCTGATCCTTCTGTCTTTGATAACTATCATCCTTTATCTCTTTTGTCTTTTGTGGCAAAATTCCTTGAGATGGCTATCTACAATAAAGGCTTCCACTTCTTCTCCTGTCAGCCTCTTCTTAACTCTCTACAATATGACTTCCAACTTTTCTATTAAACTAAACTATCATCTTCAAAGTTACCAATGATCTCCCAATTGCCAAATCCAATGATTCTTCTTTCAGTCTTTATCCTTCATGACCTCTGTGCAGTCTTTGATCTGGCTAGTCACCCTATTCTCTTTGATATTCTCTTCTCTCTAGGTTTCCAGGACCCTGCCTTCTTCTGCTTCTTCTCCTACCTTTCTGATCACTCTTTCTCAAACTTCTTTACTAGAAATTCATCCGGGTCACATCCACTAACCATTGGTGACCCACATGACTTTTAGACCCTCTTTTCTCCTTCTATTTTGCTTCCCTTGGTGATCTTGTTAGCTCCTATAAGTTTAATTATCATCTCTATCTTGCTCTATCTTCTCTGCTGACCTCTAGTCTCACTTCTCCAGCTGCCTTTCAGACATTGCAAACTTGGAAGTCCAGTAGACATCTTAAACTAAACATGTCCAAATTGTATTTATTATCTTTCCTCTTCAGTTCTTTCCCTTCCAAACTTCTCTATAACTGTTGAAGGCATCTCCATTCTCCTGTCACCCAGGTTTTTATTATAAATGTCATCCTTGAATCCTCATTATCTTCCATTGCCCCATATCCAAATTGTTGCCATGGCTTGTTGATTTAATTTGGCAACATCTCTTGAATACTTATCCTTTTCTCCTCTGGTATTGGAACTATACTGGTACAGGTCCTCATTACCTTGTGTATAGACTATTTCAATAACATTTCTGGTTGTTCCACCTGCTGCAAGTCTCCCTCTACTACATTCCATCCTCCATATAGACACCAAAATGATTTTCTTAAAACTGAGGTCCAATCATATAATTTCCATACTCAGTAAACTCCAGGGACTTCCCATTACATATGGGATCAAATACAAAACCTTCTTTTTGGCATTCAAAGATCTTCAGAACCAAACCCTCCTCCCCACCTTTCCAGTTTTCTTATATCTCCATCCCACTCCACCACCACCACCATACTCTCTTTGGTCAAGTGACAACTATTCTTGCTTTTTCACAAATAGTATAATCCAGCACTCAGCTCTAGGAAATTTCTCTAACTGTCTTTCATACTTGGAATGCAATTCTTCTACCTTTGCCTCCAAGATTCTCTAGATTCCTTTAATCTCAATGAAAGTCTCAATCTCTACAGGAAGGATTTCCTAATCCTTCTTAATTTGAATGCCTTCCCCTTGTTAGTTATTTCCTACTTATCCTGTATATAGCTTGTTTGTACCTATTTGCTTGCTTATTGTCTCTCTGATTATATTGTGGGCTCCTTGAGGGCAAGGACAGTCTTTTGACTTTTCTTGTATCTCTCCTGCTTATCACAGTATCTGGCATATATTTGGTTGTTATCCTTCCTTCTCAAAGAGTAAGAGACAGGATTTTATAGTCATTAACTTCACTTTCTCTTCCAGTCATCAATGTCCAATGATAAGACAAAAGTCAAGATAACTGGTGATGGCCCAAAATGCAGTAGATGATCTTGACTTCTTCAATGCCTGACTAAACTCTAAGAATTTCACAATGTTTACTTCAGCCACCTTCATGATCTTTAGAACAAATTGTTTTCATTTACCCATTCCACCAATGGAAGTCCTCCCATACTCAAGATGGACATCCTCCTATCTCACCAATGTATTTGAGGTCTCAATCTGATTTAGCCTATTTGCTAATATGGTTTACCAGGATATGGTCACTGCCCCTACTATATAAACTATATAAACTATAGTTTCTTGGAGCCACAGGTGAGAACTGGTCGACGGGTGTACCCTGAAGGAGGATAAGCAGTTCTGAGTAGGGCTCAATAAGTACTGACACCAGAGGGACTAGTCGTCCCTAAACACCTCATACATCTCATACATCCCTCTGGTACATAGTAGGTACAAAATGATTGATTGGATGAATAAAATACCTTATTCAAATTATGGAATCAAATTAGGTGGATAATATATTGAGAGAGTGTATCTATATATGTATATCAATATGTATACTTACATATATTTACTAATGTTACTGTGTTAAAAGAAAACAATAAAGCATATTGTTTAAAAAGACTTGGCTAGGATATAGTGTACTTTCATTAGCTTAAATTCTGTCTAGGGAGACATAGCCATTAAAAAATACATACAGAATTCATATAACATAAAGGGAGGCCACTATGAACTGAGAGGATCAGGAAGGGCTTAAGTGATGCCATGGGCAAACTACAGTGGCCCCCTGAAATGTTCTATCTGGCCACATGACATTTTCCTAATCTGATTAATACAATGAGTAGGATACAATACAATGAAACTTCGAAAGAGTTGCCTTAGAACAGACTGACAGATGAACATTTCCTTTCCTTTGGCCCCCTCTTTAAAAAGTTTGCCCATCACTGCTTAGCTGATTCTTGAAGTCAATAAAGAATTCTAAGAGTTAGTGGTTTGGAAGAAGTGACAAGCAATGCCAAAGCAGAAACTGGAGTTAGGATATCTGGGGTGAGGAACAGCAAGGCCAGTTCATCTGGATTATAAAGGTCAGGGAGATGAGGAGTATATGCAGATGGAAAAGTAGACTGTAGCCAAGTTGTGAAGGACTTTAAATGACAGAGAAGTTGATTTTTATTTTTCTTTCCTAAAAGAGGTACTAGAGTGTAATAAGTAGTGGAATAACACTCAGATCTTTGCTTTAGAAAAATTATAGGCAACTGGGTAGAGGATGGAATGGAGAAGGGAGAGACTTGAAGCAGAAAGACCAATCATGGAGGTCATCATAAAAGTCCAGGAAAGAGAGAGATGAGGGGGTCCTAACTAGAATGATGGGCTTTGTCAGAAATGAAAAAGGAAAGGATGCAGAGATATGTTGGAGGTAAAACAAGATATACCAGAGCATCTGTAGTCTCTTTTATTCCCTTTATACCTCAAAAGCAGAGGTTCTTAACTTGAAGTTCATGGATAGATTGCAAAGAGTTTGTGAATTCAGATGGGAAAAATATTATCTTTGTCTTTTAATAACCTCTAACTAAAATTTTGGGACAGCAAGATGGCACAGTGGATAGAGTACTGGCCCTGAAGTGAAAGAATAATGGTAACTGACAAATAACAGTAACTTTAGGGAAATGGGGAAATAGGTAGGGAATGAGAAAAGAAACACCAGTACAGCTACACAGCTGATTAGGGAGAGGTAACACAATATAATTTAGCTGGGGAAACAAACAGTAACAAATCAATACAGCCAGGGAAACAGTTTAAACTAAGTGGGTTCTTGAATTCTGGGAAGTAGACTACCAGGAAGTTTGTATAAAAGGGTTGTTTAATGTTTTAACTAGGATAGCTAAGGAGGGGAGAGAGTTAGCTAAATCTCAAGTCTATGACCAACTGTCAAAGGAATGTTGGTTGGGGAACTTGATATACTGCTCTATCTACAGACAGCCAGCTCTGGCCCGGTTGTAGAGACAAAGGGGATTTGGGAATCTCACACAGCATGTCACAGGATGATATCCAGATGAAATTAGGACACAGGAACAATTCAGGACACAGCAAGATAATCCAAAAGGCCAGGAATATAGGGCTTTCTGTTGTCATCCACCAACAATAGGAAGACCACCCAACTCTACCTAGATCTTAATTGTAGATCAAACTCCTCTACTGAGATCCCAAAGAGTCCACAGGTTTAGTTGAACAGATGCCACAGTTTGCAACACTCTCCTAGGAAAAAACTGTCACTTCCCAGTCTCTGGGGACAAACCTCTCTGAACATTCTGGGTTTAGATGTTCACAGCCTCAGCTAGGGTTTTGCTTGGTCTGTCTTTTGCTCACTATCATAAGTCTATATATAAATTTCCTATAACAGAAGTCAGGAAGACTCATCTTCCTGATTTCAAATCTTGTCCCCAGACATTTACTAGCTATGAGACCCTGGGCAAGTCACTTAACCCTGTTTGCTTCAAGTACTTATCTATAAAATGAACTGGAGAAGGAAATGGCAAACCACTCTAGAACCTTTGCCAAGGAAACCCCAAATAATAAAACAAAGAGTCATATACAACTGAAAAGACTGAGTGATAATCATAAGCTTTCTTATGCTGTGGCACATGTAAAAGGAATAATACCTTAATTATGTAGATTTTTATTTTAAGGCAGCTAGGTGGCATAGTAGATAGAGTGCTGGGCCTGAAGTCAGATATTCCTTAGTTCAAATCTGTTCTCAGACATCTACTACCCTGAGCAAGTCCTCGTATGTGAAATGAGCTGAAGAAGGAAATGGCAAAACCATTCCAGTATCTTTGCCAAGAAAACTCAAATGGAGTCACCAAAAGTCAGACATGACTGAAAAATGCCTGAGCAAACTCGAGTTTAGCATGTCAATTAATTTAAAACATTATGCCAAAATAAATAATAAAAACATTATTCTGAGGTAAGGATTCATGGATTTTTATCAAATCATGAAGGGGTTCCAAGACTCAAAAAAGATTAAGGAACCTATGCTTTAGAAAATGTTTCATAGAACTCAGTCAGGGCTGTGTTGGAATCAGCTTGGACTGACTCCCAAGAGCTGACTTATAAGTTTTCAGTGTGAGTATTTACACCTCAAAAATCATTGAATGCTAAAAATCAAGGCCTCATTTATTTTGTTAGCTGTCTATATTTAAGAAAGTGATGGGGAAAATGTTGATAATACGAACTAAACTTTAAACCGTGTCTAGTGTGTACTTTTTATTCCTTCTGGAGAGTCCTTCTTGGTTGAGTGCAGGCAAGAGAATTCTTTTCATTTTTGCCTCACCTCAGAGAAAGCACTTCTAGCTGCTCAGTATATCAGAGTATGAATGAGGATAAACCCACAATGTTCCTTTCCATTTGACCTTTCAACTCACGTCCTGCTGATAGGTCACTAGCCACCAGCCCTCTCAATTGTCTTGAAGCTTCAATAATCTTTAAAGAGGGCAATAGGAATTGCTGGAAGGGAGGGACACAAATAGGTGCCTCTTTTAGAGTAAAGACCTACTCCCATTCTCACGAGACCCTTATTTGTGAGCAGAATGCTTTGTTCATTCTCAAGAGCTAAAGAAATTGAAGTTACTACGAATGAGAAACCATAAGTGGAACATTAATACTTGGTTCAGGGGCTCACGGTTCGCGCCCTCTTCTCCCCCGCCCCCTCCTCGCAAGTTCGTCCGGGGTCTGAGGGAGGGGGGCGGGGGCTTCTGCTGCTGAGGGAGCGGGTGCCTATCGGGACTCGGCTTGGGACAGACACGAGCGGGAATGGAGGAGAGCCATAGGATTAAATGGGTCCCGTAACTGGAATGACTCCAGGTAATTGAGCAGAAACTCCTGGAACAGAAAAGGTTGCAGCATTAAGCCAGATTTACAGAATGGGAAGTTTGCCTGAAGCAGTTGATGCTGCCAGGCCAAAAGCTACTTTAGTGGGCAGCGAATCAGCAGATGATGAGCTTACAAACTTGAACCTGCTTCATGAAAATACTAAACTTCTAACAAACTTCAGCCTTGGAAGTGAAGGTCTTCCTATTGTTAGTCCAATATATGACATTGAGGGGGATAATGTGCCATCTTTTGCACCCTCTTACCAGAACACAGAAAAAAAATCAGGGAATTCAGAACCCCCTTACTCATTTAGTCTTCTCATTTATATGGCTATTGAACATTCTCCAAATAAATGCCTGCCAGTCAAAGAAATCTACAGTTGGATTCTCGAATGCTTTCCATATTTGCTACAGCACCAACAGGTTGGAAGAATTCTGTCAGACACAACCTTTCATTGAATAAATGTTTTCAGAAAGTGGAAAGAAGCCATGGCAAGGTGAATGGAAAAGGTTCCTTATGGTGTGTTGATCCAGAATATAAACCCAATCTTATACAAGCATTGAAGAAGCAGCCTTTTTCCTCAGCACTTGCATTTTACACCCCTCCTGCATCACCACAAAATGGATCATCACCACCTCATCGTATAACCTCCATACTAAAGCAGAGCCAAGTTCGAACTCTGAAAGAATCTGATATTGATGCAGCCACTGCAATGATGCTTTTAAATACATCAATTGAACAAGGAATTTTAGAATGTGAGAAGCCCCTGCCACTCAAAACAGCTTTGCAAAAGAAAAGGAGTTTTGTTAGTGCATTTAACCATCCCAGTACCATAAATTTACAAGATAATGATTCTACAGTCAACAATATTGATCCAAAGGAGGATCACAATTACAGCGCAAGCAGCATAGCAACACAGCGCTGAGCATCCTGCTCCAGGGTCTTCCTTATCTTCTGTTGATGAGGTGTATGAGTTTATCCCAAAGAATAACCTTGCAGGAAGTGATGGCATGAAGGATTTCACAGTGAAGAAGATACAGACATTGAGTATGAAGAGGACTCTCTTGGAGACAGTGGCTATGTATCACAACTTTGTGCAACTACCTCTGACAAAGTCCGGCCCATCAAGAAGCCTAAGAGAGTCATGTCAGGAAATTGATGAGGAGCTTAAAGAGGCCGCTGGATCTCTGCTGCGCTTTGCTGGAATCCGCACATGTCTGAGTTCCCTAATAAGTACTGCAAAGATCCAAAAGCAAAGGAAAAAATAGTAATGCCTGATAGTGTGGATTTTTTTTTTTTAATACTTGGTTCAGGGGCGGCTGGGTGGCTCAGTGGATAAAGAGTCAGACCTAGAGACAGGAGGTCCTGGGTTCAAATGTGGCCTCAGGTACTTCATAGCTATGTGACCCTGGGCAAGTCACTTAATCTTAATTGCCTAACTCTTACCACTTTTCTGTCTTGGAACCAATATTTAGTATTTCTTCCGAAACAGAAGATAAAGATTTTTTAGAATTTTCTTTCTTCATTTTATTTTCTTTTCTTTTATTTTTTTTAACCCTTGTACTTCGGTGCATTGTCTCATAGGTGGAAGATTGGCAAGGGTGGGCAATGGGGGTCAAGCGACTTGCCCAGGGTCACACAGCTGGGAAGTGGCTGAGGCCGGGTTTGAACCTAGGACCTCCTGTCTCTAGGCCTGACTCTCACTCCACTGAGCTACCCAGCTGCCCCTCTTCATTTTATTTTAATAACAAATTTCCACATAAGTTTTCCAAAGTTATATGATTCAAATTGTCTCCCTCTCTTCATTCTTTCTGCCTCCTGGAGTTGACAAGCAATTCAGTCTGGGTTATACATGTATTACCGAGCAAAACATATTTCCATATATTATTCATTTTCATAAGTGAATAATCTTATAAAACCAAAACACCAAATTATATATCCAAACAGACAACTCATGTTTTCATCTGCATTTCTACTCCAACAGGTCCTTCTCTGGAGGTGGATAGAGAGCATTCTTTGTCATTAATCCCTCAGAATTGTTCTGGATCATTGTATTACTATTAGTAGCAAAGTCGATTACATTTCATTGTTCCACTATATTTCAGTTACTGTGTATAATGTTCCTCTGGTTATGCTCATTTCACTCTACATCAGTTCACATAGGTCTTACCAGTTCTTTTCAAAATCAAGCAGTTCATTATTTCTTATAGCATAATAGCATTCCATCACCATTATATGCCACAATTTGTTCAGCCATTCCCCAACTGAGGGACATCCCTTTAGTTTTCAATTCTTTGCCATCACAAAAAGAACAACTATAAATATTTTTGTACAAATAGATCCTTTCCCATTTATTTTATCTCTTTTGGACACAGACCTAGTAGTAGTATTGCTGGATCAAAGGGCATGCATTCTTTTATAGCCCTTTAGATGTCATCCTAAAATGCCTTCCAGAATGGTTGCATTAATTCACAACTCCACCAATAATGCATTAATGTCCCAATTTTGCCACATTCCCTCCAACATTTATTAATTTCTTTTGCTGTCATATTGGTCACTCTAATAGGTGTGAAGTGGTACCTCAGAGTTGTTTTAATTTAGGATTTTTTTTTAAAGACTTGCTTCAACATGAATGTGTCTGTATGTGTATGGGGGAGGGTAAATTCAGATCCTCCTCCTTATCAAAAAATATCAATTGAGCACTTATGAGCAGAGCACCAGGGATGCAAAGAAAGGTCAAAAACAGCCCCTGCCTACAAGAAGTTTAAATTTTAAGATAATGGAAAGAAAACTATGAAAATACAAGATATACTCAGGGTAAATGGAAGGTCATTTTAGAGGGAAGATACTAGCAGTGGAGATTGAGATAAAACTGGGAAGCACTCCTACAGAAGATGAGCTCTAAAGGTGGCCAGAAGAGCCAGATGTCTCTAATGGATGAGTGGAAAGAAAAGGGTTTGTGGGCTGCTGGTGATGTCAGACTTGTATCAATAACAATTGCCAGATGCTGGACTCTGTGGTCCATTTGCCTTAGTACAACAAACCACAGCTGTCTCAAAACACAACAGGAAGTAATGCCTTGGAGCTGTGGGCAGGGCAGTTTCATGAACCCTCCCAGTATCATGTTCCCAATGACAGAATGACTTCAGATTTGGGTTCCAGTGGGAAGGTTTTTTGGTTTTTGTTTTTCCCCTCCCAGTATAACTTTATTGGGTTAGGAAAACCTTTTGTTCCAATCTATTTACTCTCCTCTCAATCTCAGTCTGTTGGAATGACTAATAACTTTATCATCATCATTTTAGGAAATAATTAGCTGAGAACATCATCATATTCTGAATCATCTGCTCACTGAACCAGTGCCTGCTGTCCCTCCCACTTTCTTTTTATTTCCCCAAAAAAGAAATCTAGATCTCACACAGAACTGCCACCTTCTTTGTAATCTAGTTCTCAGGAAATTATAAAACCAGTCAGGTGGAATGAATAGTTTAATTCTTTCCTTTTTTCCTTTTGCTCAGTCCTACTTTCTGCTGAACTTTAATCCTGGGTTTATTAATAAACAAGGGACAGATGATTTGCTGGCTAATCTTTCCTTGCCTGGCTTGCTTCTCTTCTAACCATACCATTCCTTTACTAAGTAGTTTTGCCCTTTTCCCTTCTCAATATTTTTAAGAGAGAAATTTTTCCAAGCATTTTCAGCTAGACAAAAAGGAAAAGAGAAAAGTTAAAATCTTTAAGAAATTAAATCTTTTTAATGAACAAAAATCTCATTTCTTCTCTCTCCTCCTTCAATCATTTGCCCATAGTGGGGAAAACCCCAAAGCTCTGGTGGTGATACACACACACACACACACACACACACACACACACACACACACACACACCGAGTGAAACAAAACAAATTCCCATTTTGCCTATGTCTAAAAAGTGCATCTCCTTCTGTATCCTGAGTCCTTCATCTTTCTGCCAGGAGGAGGGAATCATGTTTCATCAGTGGCATTCCATAAATGTGGATGAGGAAAGACAAAATCTAAAGAAATCATTTTGCTGGATTAAGTAGGCTTTTACTACTCAGAATACTGGTGCTCCTGTAAACTCTGACCATATTTAGAATATGAACCTAAGCACCTTCAGGGCGTGGGAGAATTTTTCTTTTTGGTTCAGGATGTCTTTGGGTCCCAAATGCTAGTATAATATATGCCACATGGCCGACATTTAATAAATGCCAAATGAATTGGATTGAATTGAATGATGCTACTCTTCTGTTAAGGAGGTCCTCATTTGGGGGAATAGGGTATATTAACCATTTAGGCAACTCTGTCCGTTTAAAACATCAGATGAAGTCTTGGGAATCTAGTGATGTATCATAAAGACATTTTTGGTGAGGCTGTGAATAATATGTCTGCTCATTCTGGAAAACAGTTTAGAATTAAACAAATACAATGTGAGTAAAAGCAGCTAGGTGAGATAGTAGATATAGCATAGAGTCTGGAGTCAAGAAGATCTGGATTCAAATGTTATCTCAGATGCTTATTAGCTGTGTGACTCTAAGTAAGACACTTAACTAAGTTTGCCTCAATTCCTCATTCATAAAATGAGCTAGAGAAGGAAATAGCAAACCATTCTAGTATCTTTACCCAGAATACCCCAAATGGGGCACAAAGGGTCATAAAACTGTGCATACCTTTGACCCAACAATACAACTACTAGTCTTTATCCCAAAGAGATCAAAGTTAAGGGAAAAGGACTTACTTGTACAAAAATATTTATAACAGCTCTTTTTGTGATGGCAAAGAACCAGAAACCAAAAGGATATCTTTTAATGGGGGAATGGCTGAACAGGTTGTAGTATATGATTGCAATGCAATACTATTGTGCCATAAGAAATGACAAACAAGATGATCCCCCCAAAACTTGGAAAGACTTCTATGAAGTGATACAAAGTGAATTGAGCAGAACCAGGAGAACATTGTACACAGTAACAATAATAATGTATGATGATCAACTGTGAATGAATTAATTCTATCCACTGCCATAAAAGGAATTGACAGAATCCAAATGCAGAATGAAGCATACTATTCTTCACTTTATTTCC
This sequence comes from Gracilinanus agilis, assembly GCF_016433145.1. Taxonomy (NCBI): domain Eukaryota; kingdom Metazoa; phylum Chordata; class Mammalia; order Didelphimorphia; family Didelphidae; genus Gracilinanus; species Gracilinanus agilis. The sequence goes on along the minus strand of NC_058130.1, from coordinate 341,667,406 downwards.
TCTATGAATTTTTCCTAGTTTAAGCAATGTGTCTTCTTTCATAACATGAACATGGAAATAAATGTTGTATGATCACACATGTACAACCTATTTCATATTACCTGTCATCTTGAGAAGGGAGAAGGGTTGGGAAGGAGGGAGAAAACATGGATCTCAAAATATCAGAAAATGGTTTCAAAAAATTGTATCTATGTGTGAAAAAAAAAGAAAAAGAAAAAAGAGAAAACCCTAAATAGGGTAACAAAAATTTGGACCTGACTGAAATGACAGGAAAAAAACCCACAAAAAAATGTATAAGTTTTAAAATGGAAAACTAACCTAGTAAATTTGATGTGATTTAAAAAAAATTTTCCCCATTACCTAGATAAAATTGTGCTTACTAAAGATAGCTTATCATATAAAACACTTTGTTGACAGAAGACATTTATATCCTAAGAATTTCTAGTTGAAAGGTATTAGAGAGGTCATCTACTCAAACTATCCCTCCAACATTTTACAAATGAATAAACTGAGATCTAGAGGGGGTTTCCCAAAGTCACAATCATAAGATTGCCTGAGAAGTGACCCAGGAATTCAGAGACAAAAAATAAAGGTAAATCAGCCTTTGGTACCTGCAAATTCCATCCTTAAATTTCTGAAATCAAACATGACACAATTTATCTATATGAACTTAGGCACTAATTGAAGGAAGTCTTATTTTTACCCTGATTGAAGCTCCTGAAAGAAAAGTATACCTCACAGAAAGTTGCCAAGCCCTCAGATCCTACTTACTGAAATAATCCCTTTATTTTTAATCTTTTTCTTTTCTTTTTTCATTTCAATGACAAAAGAATTCAGAGCAAATGAATTTTGCACTAATAACAGCATTATTTTCATCCAGTCAGTTCTAGTCTGACTCTGTGATCCCATTTGGGGTTTTCTTGGCAAAGATATTGAAGTGGTTTGCCATTTCCTTCTTCAACTCATTTTATGGTTGAGGAAACTTGAGGCAACAAGGGTAAGTGACTCGCTCAGGGTTACACAGCTAGTAAATATCTGAGGTTGGATTTGAACTGAAGTCTTCCTGATTCCAGCCCTGCTGCTCTATCCACTGCGCCACCTCAATGCTCTACTAATAACATTAATTTATTCTAAATCCCTTGTAAAATTAGGTTCTTTTCTACTTTTCCCCCTCCCTACAATGCCTTCCTGCCAATTTATGCCCTCATAACATTTTTCTTCATGCTGATAGTAGTGCCTTCCCTCTTAGTTTACCTTTTATTTATATTGTATATATCTTGCACATTCATAGTTATTTGAGTGCTGTCTTCTCCATTAGACTGTGAGCTTCTTAAAAGCAGGTTCTGTCTTTTTGCCTTTCTTTGTATCTCCAGGACTTAGCACAGTGCCTGACAGCCATGGCAAGTGTTTAATAAATGCTTGTTGAGTAACTGACCTCAGTCCTGGGGCCTAGTTATGAATAGGGTTACTTACCTACTTTATAGAATCACAGAAGAGTTTAAAGACATCTTGGAATCATCTAATCTGACTCATGCCTGGCCACTGAGAACCCCATCTATCACATCTTAAATGGTCATCTTGATTTTCAATAGTTGGGAACTCCAGCAATAGCCCATTCTACTTGTCAATAGATTAATAAGCAGAACTTTTTGCACTGAATCTAAACCTACAACTTCCACCCTTAAAAAAACACAACAACTTTATTTTTGTCTTAGTAACAACTCTAAGAGAGAAGGGTAAGGGCTAGGAAAATGGGGTTAAGTGACTTGCCCAGGGTCACATAGCTAAGAAGTGTCTGAGATCAGATTTGAAATCGGGATCTCCCTTCTCTAGGCTTGGCTCTTTATCCACTGAGTCATCTAGCTACCCCCTTCAAGGCTCTTGACTCTCTAATTCATCATTCACACAGCTACCTGAAAAATTACCATTACGAACTCAATAAACATGATCATCTCATACAAAGAAGGACCAAGAGATAACTGTATATGACACCATGAAATTTAATTACAAATAATTTTTTAAAAATAATTTTTACTTATTATTCTGAATTTGTTAAACCCACAAATATGACTACCTCCATATAAAATACACATGAAACTATAAATCTCTCATATATAGTTTGTTCTTTTTAAAAAACATATAATCAGTTCAATACTATTAATTTCAAGACTATCATTGTCTCTCTCTGAACATTCTTATAATTTCTTCTGTACATTTTCATTTTAATGTTTCAATAACCCTATTTTCTTATTTTTTCTTTATGGTATCACTACAGCTCACCCTTTTCTCTCTCAAATTTCCCCATGACCATTAAAGAAACTCCATCTTGCCCTCTGATAAATCAGCACAGTCAAGCAAACAAACAAACAAACAAAAAAAAGCAAAAAAAAAAAAAAACCCTCACGTTGACATGACATGTTTATATAATATATATGTGTCGCTTTGTACCTCCAGTGCATTGCCTCTGTAGTATACAGAATTGGGGGTTATAGTTTTTTCTAGCTTTGGCTGAGTTCCAAAAGCAGTTGGGCTTTTAGAATCTTGAGGAGAAGGCAGTTGACTGGATCTTCCATGGAGGGAGGAAGTCAGTGAGCGAGCTCTTGGATTATCTAGCTTCAATATTGAAATTTAGCCTAGCATTGATATATTTACTTAAGAAATTATTATTTTAGATAGACTCTTTATATCTTCCTTTCCTAATACCACCCTGCCTTCCCTCCCTTACCTTAGTGGCTGTGGAGTTCATAAGGAGAGAAATTAGAGAGGAGTTAAATCTGTGAAGAGTTATCTAACTGGCAGCATTATCTATAATTTAATCAAATCATCATTTATTCCCTTTAGATAGCATTTTGTAAAACTGAGTAAGGCAGGTCCTTATTCAGATTCATCTTCACTTCCCTTCCCCACCAGAGGTTCCTGAGATAACTGATAGGGCTTTCCTTTAATCCACCTTCCTAATAACATCCTTCAAATAAATAAACCCTTTGTGTTTCAATAGTCCTATTTAGTGTAATTTGTCTATTAGTTAACAAGAGGGAAGAAGAGGGAAAGAGACAACATACTCTGGACTTAGAGAGAAGCTGGGCATCCATCTTGAAGGAAGGTGTTACTTCAAAATAGGTCCCTTCCTGTGAAATTAACTAAAGCCCGTATGTTAATTTCAGTCTAGTCTATTTCCCTTAGCTTGTGTTTGAGTCTAAGTCCCAGTCTGAAAGCCTGCTGTATTAGTCTGTTTAGTTTAGCTTCTTTCTCCCAAGAAGATCTCTGTTTCCCTTCTGTGTTATACTCCTGACTTCAGTCCTATTATACCTTGAATCTCCTTTAATCCCAGCCTACCTGTAACCGAGATTACCCACTTACCAAGTCTCCAATCATCCTCCTTTCAATTCCCTTATCCCAAACACCTTTCCTCAAATTACCCTCACAACACCTCTGTCAGCAGATGGGTAGCATGATTCATCATGAATCCTCTGGAATTATGGTTGGTCATTACATTGATCAGACTTTAGAGAGTTTTTTTTTTTTTGGAAAGTTGTAGTAATTATATACATTTTTCTGGTTTTGCTCACTTCACTCTGCTTCAGTTCATAACATTCTTCCCAGGTTTGTGTGAATTTTTTTCTTTCATCAGGTCATATGGCATATACCATAATCTTGTTCAGTTTTTGAGCACCCCTTCAGTTTCCAGTTCTTTGCTGCAACAAGTACAAGAAATACTGCTAAAAATATTTTTGTACCTTTGGGATCTTTTCCTCTTCTTTAGGGTATATGCCTAGCAGAGACACTACTGAGTAAAGAGTATGCAGTTTAGTGTCCTGTTGTTAGGGTTCGGAATCATAGACCCAAGAATGGAGATTCAGAGACAATGCAAGTTTACAGGAGACACTTTATTACTAGCTCTTGTGGCTAGGACTGCTTCGAAATAGGAGCCGTGCTTGGGGGAAGGATTACAGCAGTTATATAGACCCTGGGGATTGTTTGCTTAAGCTAGATAACAGGGTATCTCTAGTTCGGGTGGGGGCTGCAACTCCTTTCAGGAAGGGGCCCAGAGGGGTCATGGTTCTCTAACTGCCATAAATCTGCATTCCAACCTTACATTTCCTAACTGCTATAAATCCCACTAACTTGCTATAAGTCCAAATTCCAACATTACATTCCCCACTTTTTCTTTTTGTAAGGTGGGAAATCTTTCCCTTAGGGTGATTTGGGTTCTGCTAAGGGTATATATTGTTGACATAAGACCATCAGTTGGGCAGTTAATGCTGTATGCAGGATACAAGGGAGGACAGTGATGAGAAGGCAGTACTCCTTAGTCTGATTAAGCATAGCTACAGAAATGCAGGGGGTGAGTCCAGTCACAGAGCAGGCCCACCTAGCCCCAAAGTGGGGGATGAGGAATTTGGCTCCTTCGAGAACTTGGGTATGCAGACAGTGGAGGTTTCTCAGGGTATTATTCCCCATGTAAGTACCTAGCCTTGAAATAGAGGACCAGGTGAGTTCAACCTTATCCTGCAGATAAGGGGGAGGTCTGCAAGCTAGATAAGGTTAAGCTCTGGAGACCAGAGGTCTGCAAGTTTGGAATTCCCGTGGACAAGCCTGTTTCACCATAATGTCATACAGGGATCCCCCATTCCCCACTTTTGGAGTTGGATCATAAAGAAATGTTTCTTGAATATCTGTGTCATCATAGACAGAAAGTGCAGGGGGATTGGTCCAGTATTGGTGCCGAAGGACCATAAGCTATACAGTGTTGATATAATCTTTGACAAAGATCATTAGTCTATTTAGGCAGGTAAGGATACATAGTGGAAGCAAAAGAATTTTCCTGCCTATAGTTTGACTGAAAAAAACTTTTTCACTATGGGGGTACAGTGTTCTATGCTGTTTCTGGGGTACAATTTCTCACAATGTCCCATGCCGTCTCCCCCCTCCTCCAAATATCTAAGGGAAGAGGGATAATGTTTTCAATCTTCTGTAGCTTCTTCAAGCTGATAAGGGGCATAGAATCCTTGAGAGGAGGAGGAGGAGGAGCTGTGGGCATAGAGTCTTCAGGGGTATCTCTGCAGCAAATGCCAGGGTCCTGAAGGCTGGGAGACCAGAGACTGTTTCCCTAGACTGGCAGATAGGTCACAAGGGGGAGCGTCCATCCCTAAGGCAGAAGGATAGGACCCAGGACTGGGGCAAAAACTATAACACCAGATATAAAGAGAGAAAATTAGCACAATAGAAACTGATATTAAACATTAACATTTGGGTATCTTAGCCAACTGATTTTATCTCCAGAAATCATCCTCTGAAAGGAATTCAACCTTTTAAGAAATTTGATTCCTAATTTGTCCTCAGAGTTGGCATGTGATGTTTCTGTTAAAAAAATATCCTTTTGCAAAGCTCACATTAATATGGCATCTATAAATACTTGAATAACAATACTTTACAGGTAAATTTATTTATCCCAGATTCTGGAGGAAATCCAGAAAGCTTTGGGTTATATTTCCAAGCTCAAAATCCAAACTTCAGTTGTGGTAAATTAAGGCTGCAAGCTACAAGTCATCTATCACTAAACTTCACCTACTTCTCAAAGTATGTTCCCTAACAATTTGATAATTTTCAATTATTAACCTGATAGGTTGTTTGGGGAGATGGAAACATTAATTTTGCAATTTGCATTAAGTGCTGATTATGGGAACTTGCTCCAAAAGGGAAGGCAGGGAGGGAAAGCATTTCCTCATGTCCCAAGGGACACATAGTGAGGGGTTCCATGTACAGGTCAAAGCTGTCACTGGCTCATGCCATCATTGTGTCACTCAAGGATTAGTAGCCTAGATGGTCAGAAGAGGTCCAGTCCAGGTTGAGCCCTAGAATTGCCTCTCTAACCACCTGTTTTACAAGATATCCATGAGTTTTCTATCAACTTTTACTTGCTTGAACATCTCCTTGAAACCTCTGAAGTATACAATTAAAATATACTCATCTTTAAACTCTTTAAGATCTTACTTATTATATATTGTGTTGCTATATCAGTTCCTAAGTATCAAAGTGGAACAATCTTTCTTTCTCCTTCCTGTTTGCAAGGAAGGGTTTAATAGCTTGTAAACAATCTATCCTAAGGCTGCCTGGCTTGATTTAGGTTTTTATTATCTAACAACCTTGTCTCTTATCTCTTTTTAACAAGTAAGATCACCACAATTTAAAATTTTGCGTGTATCAAAATCTTCATAATAAATTATTTTCAACAAACTTTAGTTTGAACTCCACAATTTCCAAATAACTTTAAGTCCTTTAGTAATCTTTCAATATGTAAACAACTGAATTTCAAAGCTATTTACTCTTATTCCTTTCAAACTTCTGTTTAAAACAATAGAACCTCCAGTTTAGTTTTCTTTTATCTCAAAACATTGCTACATAACTGATTAAATCCCATCAGTATTATTCTGATTTACCTTTTGTTGTATCTATTTTGCACTAGAATTCCCACCTATTATTTCTTTATCCATTACTCTTATTTCCTCTGGCTTCTCCTCCTTTACCATTATTGCAAAAGAGGAAAGGTACTATATTTAATTGCATGTAATCCTTATGTCAAACCCTATTAGATTCCTGGGCTGGTCAAATTTCCTTTGTTAATTTCATACAGTTTGCATATCATATATTCTTAAGCTATTCAGGTGAAAAACTTAATTCTCTTTATAGTCCAAATGCATACATATTTTGTATTCATTCACCATTACTTCCTAGCAATTTGAGTCTAAATACATGTCAATCTCTAGATCACGAACTCCTTCTTATACATTGTACACATTTTTAAAAACAGTTCATACAACACTAGTAAAATACAACACTATTTAGAAATTCCAGGGGCAGCTGGGTAGCTCAATGGATTGAGAGTCAGGCCTAGAGACGAGAGGTCCTAGGTTCAAATCCAGCCTCAGACACTTCCCAGTTGTGTGACCCCGGGCAAGTCACTTGACCCCCATTGCCCACCCTTACCACTCTTCCACCTATGAGCCAATACAAAGAAGTTAAGGGTTTAAAAAAAAAAAAGAAATTCCATCTTTTCCAAAATACCAAATTTTTAGTACCTGTATTATTAAATCCCATGCACAGATTAACCTCTTTAAAAACTTCTTGTGCGTAATATAATTACCTATTGTTAGTTCTGACAGCACATATATTAAAAGAACATCTCATTTTGAAAAATCCCAAGTTAAAATTTAGAATAAGTTCTCAATAACAACATTATAAATTTTTCTGAATGACTTTTACATCTACAAAGTAGCCAGTACAATTTCTTTCCTTATAGAATAAACATTCCCTCTCTGTGTCAGACTGGCTATTAACCACATTTAGACAATTCTCAAATTCACTGAAACCAAGGGCTAACAAACTTCTAACCATGAGTTTTTGTGCTCAATAAAATATGGCTAATATTTCACATTTGACTGACAGTTACTACAATAAATAAAATTACATTGTACCATTTCAAAAATCATTAGCAATCCTTCAGATTTGCATACATCAACCCTTAAAATTAAATCTTAAGTGAAAATTACCTCTAACTGTGGAGTAAAAATCTTCCTTTTCTGCTCTGAATTTTTCTCTTTTTTGCTCCTTTGAGGGCCCATCCAAAGGAGGAAATAGGAAAAATCATTGAACAGATACTTGCTTTTTTGTCCTCTGCTGAGGATTTTTGACAGTGGGAAGTTCAATCTTCCAACTCCCTCCCCCCCTTTTTTTTGTAAGTGTTCAATTTAAGAATACATAGAGATGAGACTATGACAAAGATAACAATAAACAGAACATACAACTTTGTGACAAGCATGCTTTAAAAGGAAAAAATCAGTGCTTTAGGATCCATGTTTAAAAAGAAATATTTGCAGTGAGAAAATTCATTAAAACAGTTTCAGCACACTGCCCCTTTAACTGAGGAAGCTGTGCTGAGCTCAGGTACTGTGATCTGACTTCCTTGTCCCTTTACTCTCCCTGTGCCTTACACTCTGATAGATCTAACTTGTCTCTCTTTCTGGCTGTGATTTCTAACAAAATGCTCTTGTAGCACCTAGACAAAACTGCTATCTGTTCCCAGAGGGGATTGGAAGTGAGCCGTTCATGAGGCTGACTGTGTTTCTTAAGGAAAGAACTTTGTACTTTTAAATCCCCTCCCCATTCAGATGTAAAGTCCACTGCAGGAGCAGGCACAGCCTCTCCAGTACTAAAGTCTGGGAGGTTTGAAATATAAATGGGGGATTGCAGAATGTTTGCAGTTTTCCCCACCGAACTTCAAGGGAGAGGTTGTGAGCCCTCGCCTTGAAGTCAGGGAAGTGGGCAAGTACCAGGTCCAGAGGAGTTGACTAGCCCTGGCCCATGGTAAGGACGGAAATAACACCAAAGATACAGACACAGACAGTACACACAAAAAGATAAACTAAGGATGGTTTAAACCTGATGGATTTCCAACTGGGAGTCACTCTTCCAAAGAGACCCAGTCTGCAGCGTGTCTGCTGCCCCACGGGGCCTCCAACCTCTTTTTATCTTCACCCCAGGGGGCCTTTTAATCCCCTTTTTATTCCTAATGCCCGGAAGCCTCTAACTTCTGTTCATAAGTTTCACTCCGTTTTGGCCATGTTTCTTACTTTTCCAGGGGAGAGTGTCGGGAAGGCAGCTGCAACTACAAGCACTTCCCAACCTTTCTGACCTGTCCCTTGCGGGATCCAGGAACCATGTACTTGGCCGGTCCACACTCAGAAACAAACAGAACCAAATCACTTATTGGGAATGGACTTGACATAGGCCCCCTTCATACAAGTCCCGAAGTTGGCAGGGTTAACGGGGCCACTTAGTTGTATGCCCTAATCCCATGATTGGTTCCCCATCAGCCACACATCACACACTCACCCTGATTGTAATTCACTTGGAAAAGAGTGTCTCTGTCTGTCGATTGTCCACTCAAGGGGGTACAATCCCGGAAGATTGTTTGCTTAAGCTAGATAACAGGGTATCTCTGGTTTGGGTGGAGGGCTGCACCTGGTTCCAGGAAGGGGCCCAGAGGGGTCATGGTTCTCTAATTGCCATAAATCTGCATTCCAACCTTACATTTACTAACTGCCATGAATCCCACTAACTTTTTATAAGTCCAAATTCCAACCTTACATTTTTTCCCTACATTCCTACCAACACTAGATAAAAAGGGGGGAAAATACATGTTTTTGTCATTCTAGTTGTTAAGAAGTTAAAATATCCTTTATTTTAAACTTAAAGAGGCACTTAATTATGTCTTGATTTACATTTCTCTGATTATGTGCCTGGGGCATAGTAAATTCTAACTAAATCCTTTTTCATTCATTAATCTTCTCTTATGGTTACTAACAACTTTTTCATGTTCTTTAACCATTGTTCCCTTGGAAAATTTATACTATTATTCTTATAGGTCTCTATATGTTAAGAGGCAGTGAAGTCTAGTGGCTAGAGAGAAATCCTCTGAAGATATGGCTTCAAGTCTTTCCTCTGATTCCTGGTAGTTGTGTGGTTATGAATAGCTCAGTTAAGCTTTCAGTGCCACAGGCTACTCTTAAGATTTTTTTTTTCCTATCTCATTTTCTTAGTTCTCACGTTTCTTTTTAAAATTATTATTCAAAGATATTTTATTTTCCCAATTGCATGTAGTAACACTTTTCAACATATGTTTTACAAAACTATAAGACCAGAATTATCTCCTTCCCTCTCTTGCTCTCACTTTCTTGGCAATGGTAAGAGATTTGATCTGGATTATATATGTATTATCATGCAAAACACTTCTATATTGGTCATCATTTTGGTAAGCTATTCTTAGATTCTTAACTACAGATAAGTTGCTTATTCTGTACTTGGAGGGAACTAAAATTGTAGGCCTGGCCAAATAGCCACAACACTAAAAAGCTATATATATCTGTTCCTTTCAGATGCTGGATGTCAGATCTTTTAGATATACTTAATCCAAATGTTTTCCCAATATTTTTTGCCTTTTAATTTTAACTGACAGGCATTGAGATATAGTACCTCTATCTAAAAGTATTAGATTTGGAGTTAGAAAGACCATGGATTAAATTCCAATTAGAGGCTTATTAGCTATATGACCCTTGGCAAGTCACTTAATTTTTTTGGTGCCTCAGTTTCCTCACCTGTAAAATGGGAGAAACAATAGCACTTACCTCATATGGTTGTTGCTAGAATCAAACAAGATAAGGAATGAAAAACACAGCACTTTCCACTGATACTACCCTGATTTTCACCTATATATATGTGTATAAGTGTTGTCAACTTGAAATCTGGAAACCCCAAGTTTGCCTGTTCCCCTGAGAATTCTCCTCAAGGGAGGTTTCAGATTTGGCCATTCCAGACTGAATAATAGACCTTAAGGACTTAATAACCCCAACTGGGTGGAACTAGTAGATCTAAATCAATGTTAAATATCTTTTTGTCCTTGTAGTTTTTCTTTATATCAAGTAGCCCAGGTAGCCCAGTCCTGGGCTGGACCCTTTCCTTTGTATCCATTGTAAAGCATCAGTCTCTCTCTGAATGCAGTTTTGGGCTTCCTCATTCCTTGTAGTCATGGTAATGTCAATCAATCATATTTCCCTGTCCTTAGTTCCCCCAAAGCTATATAAGTTCCCCAAGTTCTGCTGTTCTTCAATTGCAGAGATCCTTCCAGGGATACCTCCTCAGAGTCCCAGAGTGTTGACCCTGTAAAGTTCTTGGTGTTGGGCTCTGTGTAGTGGTCCAATATCAGATCTATCCCTTTCCTGAATTAAGACTTGGTTTTTCTGACTACTTGAGTAGTTCTGTGTTTTTTCCAAGTTAACAGTATGAAGTTTATTATTCTATAGCAGTAATCAGAAAGGACAGCTCAAGCCACAATAGTATCTCTGCCAAGCATACCCCACCCAAGTAGAGTCATAAATGATCAGACATGACTGAAGAAGAATTGAACAAGTAGTTATCATGTATTTTATAGTTAGGATTCTTTTTCAGGTTAACATGGGAAAAACACAGAACTACCAAAGTAGTCAGAAAAACCAAAACTTTAAACAGGAAAGAGATAGTGTTCAATATTCAGCCGCCACACAGAGTCTGCCACTCTGGCAACAGTATCTCTGAGAGGATAACCATGGTGCTAGATCATCCTCTGAAGAACAATAGAACTTGGGGAGCTTATCTACCTTTTGGGGAACTAAGGACAGGGAAGCATGACTGATTGACATTACCATGGTTAAAAGGAAATGAAAAGCTCAAACTATACAGACAGGACACAGACAGGCTTGGGAAAGAAACCATAGCCAGAGGCTGAGGTATCAGGGAGTGGTCTACTTACAATGTATACTAAAAGGATGGATCCTGACCAGTGGTTGGTCTTCTTGGGAAGGATCTCGATACAATGGGGGAAACTTCTAAGGCTAAAAGAATACTTTTGATTAGATTGGCTAGCCCCACCTAAGCTGGTGATCAAATACTTTTAAGGTTTGTTCTGTCTGAAACTGGCAGTCTGAGACTTCCCTCAAGGTGAACTCTCATGGGACAAGGGCAAACTTGAGGTTTCCAGATTTCAAGTTGCTACAAACTTGGGGTCTCCAGATTTCAAGTTGAAAAGGTGCAGATTGGATTAGATGTCTGCTAAAGTCTTTTCAAAGCTGAAATTCTGTGCTTATTAATTTTTATAAATATAACTTTTAATGGATAAGATAATTTTATTTTGAACATTTGAACCTGTTAACTTAGAAAAAAACGCAGAGCTATTAAATAGTCATAAACCACTCTTTAATCAAGGGAAAGGGAGATGAGGGCTACTTGGCCTCTTATGCAGAGCTGCGCCTTGTACAGAGTCTAAATGAACACTGCTTCGCTCTGCTCCCTGATCCCCCTGGGAGTACCACCACGCTAGATGAAGACTCCCAGGAACAAAGGAAACTGGGGAACTTATATACCATTTGGGAAGATCCAGGGAAGATCATTGGGAAAGACAATTGACAGGATACAATCAAGCTAGAGAAAGGGATCATAGCTAGAGGCTAGGGTGTAGGGGAAAGGGACTGCTTACACAATGGATACTAAAGGATAGTTCCTGCCCAGGTGTGTCTTCCTGGGACTGGGTCTCTAGGACAAAAGGGTATTTAGCATTTACCCTGGGGTCCATTATTCAGTCTGCAAATGCTAGCCTGAGATTTCCTTCAGGGTGGATTCTCATGGGAACAGGAAACAAGCACAAGCTTTGGGGGTCTTCAACCTACAAACTATTTCTAAACTTGGGGTTCATCATACCTCACTAAGCTACAAGTTTGGGAACTCTAGATTCCATGTCGACACATCTATCACTTTTATTTTCTTTGAATACTAAAAATGTCCTTTCTCTTCAAAATGGAAACATACACAGATTCTTTGTTTTTCCAGTTTTTAAATTATTGTTTCTTATGTTTCTATTCTGATCAACAATCTAGTGAGAACAGAATATTGTATATAGTATGACTATTACATCCAAATCCTCTTCCCTTACAGAGATCCAGTTTTCCTAAGCAGCTTAAAAACATTTTATGTATTTTTTCCCCAGTTACAATTAATAACTTCTGATTTGCATGGAGAATTATCCCAATAAATGAGTGAACCAACAATGCAAGATGCAAAGGGACTTTATTATCTTAGTTTAAACTAAGGGTCTCATATCAAAAGGCTGATGTGTGACCACGAGTAGTGCTGAGCTGGGTTTTTATAGAGTGGTAGGCAGCAGGGGATGGGATAGGGGGATGTCTTCAAGGTAGACATTCCTTCAGGGGAGAGGTCTGGAAGGTAAGTGTTCCTTCAGATTAGGCGGGGAGGTCTGGAAGGAAGGAATTACTTCAGATAAGGGAGAGATGTCTGGAAACCAAAGGTCTGTAAGTTAGGAATTCCTACAGACATGCCTGTTTCACTATAATGTCATACAGGGGTCTGGATTTTTAATTCTGACTCTTTCTAGGTTCCACATTTCCAAACATATATTTTCTAAAATTTGGGGATCCAAATTCTCTCCCTCCCTCTGTCCTCTCCTTACTCCCTGAGAGGGTTAAAAAAAATATTTTTTTTTACTATTAAATCAATGATTCAAGTCCTCAGTGTTTTGAAGTGTGGCATTATGAAATGCTAATCTTTTCTATCTTTGGCCTTTATTTCTGGGTTCTCTATTCTATTTGCTCACTCTGTTTCTTTATTCTTTTTTAAAATACCAGGTAATTTTACTAATGCAGCAGTTAGGTGGTACAGATGATAATGTGCCAGGTGTAGATGGCATGAGCATTGTACTCCCTTAACCCAGGCAAAATGTAAACAGGGAAATTCCCCTGATCCCTTCTGTCCTTGTGACTCCTAATTGCAGAGGTGAACCCCTGGAGTTCAGGAAGGATACCTTTTGCAAGAATGCAAGACTCCAAATCTTAGCTTAAAAGTAAAAAAAGAAATTTATTAATTTGGAAAGTAATGTTGAGAATGGCCAGGAGAATAGGAAGGTAGCTGTTCCTTGGGAGGACAGCATGGATGGAAAAGCTGTCCCCCAGAGGACATCCACTTGGGGGGGGGGGGTTATATCCTTTACAACAGTGAAGACTTGACTCTAGAGTGATAAGCACTGAAACAAAGAGTGGGGGGAGTTTGCCAGAAGGCATGGGGGTGGTTCTCAGTGATTTGGAGGATAAATGAATAAGATGTGTCTCTTTGTCCATCCCAAATCATTGGACCAATCAAAGGAGGGTAATCCTCAAGGTCAGATTGTTTTGGGTTGGGAGACACAAGGCTGAAAGGGAATAAAGGAATTTCCTTGATAATAGTTTGCCTGAATTTCTAGGGGTACAATGCCCATGCCACTAACCCAAGAACATCTGATAACTTTCTATAAGACCCTGAGATTATTATCATCTTTGGATCCTCCTTTAGTTAGAGATGGATATAGAGATGCACCTCCAGGCTACACCTTGATACCGTTGGGCTATATCTCAGGCATCCATCTGTTCCCTAAACTATGAGGGTCTTCAGGCAGAGCCTGGTCACATAACCAAATACCCCCACCAAATGCCTGAGTGTTTACCATTCTAGAATCACCTCACACCATGACACAACATCACGTCCTCTCACTGTTGTAAAGAATATAAAAACTCCTGAACTGAAGCATTCTGGGAGCAACCCCCCAGAGTTGTTCCACTCATGCTGTCTTCCTGGCAAAAATTCTACATTACTAATAAATCTCTCTTTTTACTTTTAAGCTAAGTTTTGGAGTCTTGTATTCTTACAAAAGGTATCCTTCCCGAACCCAGGGATTCTCCATTACACCCCACAACATTTGATGCCCAACATGTACCCCATGACATAGAGACTCATCTTCCTAAATTCAAATCTGGCCTCACTTTTTATGTGTGACCCTGGGCAAGTCACTCAAAACTGTTTGCCTCAGTTCTTCATCTGTAAAATGAGCTGGAGAAGGAAATGGCAAACCACTCCAGTATCTTTGCCAAGAAAACCTCAAGTGGGGTCATGCAGTCAGACATTACTGAAATGATAGAACAACAACACATTTTACCAATATAGGATAGAAGACAAATCTATAAAACTCAATAGTAGTTCTGCATTTCACCACCAAGAATCTTAAAAAACTGTTAGAAAAAAAATTACCTGTTACAAAAATGATGAAATGTATCAAATATTTGGCTGCTAACTTATCAAGATATATAAAAGACCTGCACAACCAGAACTTATTTTGAAAGAAATAAAAAAAATAGTAAATGGAGGAAAATAGCATGCTCATAGTTTATTTAGACAAACGAAGGGGAAAAATTGGTATTTCCAAACTAGCTTTAGTGGAAAATCAATAAAAGTCACATTAGACTATTTAATGTAACTAAGTAAAGTTTATAAGAAATTTCACCTGGGAAGATGGCTTAAGAAAGATACCAAGAAGAATTATGGGGGAAAAAAACAGTGAAAGCCAATCAGGCTACTGATTCTCAAAAGCAATAATTATGAAAAACTACTAATCCTTTCAATAAAGAGAATTAGATCAATCAAACATAATGGAGCATCCAGAAATAGAACTAAATTTATATTTATTCAATCAGTCAATAAGAATTTATTAAATGCTACTATAGACCAGGCTCTGACCTGAGTGCTAGGAATACAAAAAAGAAGCAAGTGATAATCTCTGCCCTCAAGGAGCCCATGGTCTAATAGAGGAGACAACATGAAAATAAATATAGACAAACAAACTATGTACAAGGAAGTAAGAAGCAATTAAAAGAGGAAAGGCACAAGAATTAGGAGGGTTTGGGAAAGGCTTTCAGCAAGAGATCTGATTTTAGAAAGGACTTAAAGGAAGACTGGAGGAGGAGATAAGGCAAAACATTCCAGGCTTGGGGGACAGTCAGAGAAAATATCCAGATGGGAAGAGATGGATTGCTCTGTTTGTAGACCAGCAAGGAGGCCATATTTTTTTTAATGAGGTACTTGGATTAGCTACATTAATTTTTTGTTGTTGACTCTATTGTATTTTCCAGATTTTTAATAATTTCACTTACAAATGGATACATTTGAACTTTATTGCTATGATTTCTAAAACTACAAGCTATGCCTCTTGAAGCTCCATTTTAATAGGAAGGCTTCTGGTGTTTCTTATAATATGTATTAAGCTTGGGGGTTTCAAATATATGCGTTATTATATTGTGGGAAAATTCTTTTATTCCACGATAATAATAAGAATCACTGCTCAACCAAACGGCCCAGGAACACTGTGTCCACTCTATTGTCCACTAAGGACAACATCTCTGTCTTGGAGAGGATTTTTAATAAGAATTAAATTTCTTCTTCTCATATTCTTCAGTTCACTATACCCTCTACATGTAAATAATATGAATGTTATTGGGCAAGTGTTTATTTTCTATATACAAGAGGAATTATAAAAGCCACAATGGACTCATAGTGTACATTGATAAGATATAAGCAGTTACTCATAGTTAATATTACTTATAATCTCTGCCAGGAGGCTGAATCATAAGCATATGAACAAGAAGCAGTTTGTAGGGCAATCAAATAGGCAGGTCCTCCTCTAGCCTCACTTCTCCAAAGTCTAAATCAATGATCCTCAAAGTGCAGTTTATAGACACTAGGGGTTCCAAAGATAGTATAGGGTCAAAATTATAGTAATTATTGTTGTTTAATTGTTTTAGTTGTGTCTGACTCTTCATGACTCCATTTGGAATTTTCTTGGCAGAGATACTGGAGTGACATACCATTTCCTCCTCTAGCTCTTTTTATAGATTAGGAAACTGAGGCAAACAAGGTTAAGTGACTTGCCTAGAAGCTAATAGCTGAGGCCAGATTTGAAATCAAGAAAATAAGTCTTCCTGACTCCAAGCGTGGCACTCTATCTACGGCCTATTAAACTATTCCATTTTCCAACTGCCTATCTGTGTGAGGCTAGATTTTCTTCATATTACTTCAATAGAAATAGCATTGCAATGGATTAACTATTGAAGCAGATAGGATAATCCAACTGTCTTTTATTAAACCAAGCATTAGAGATTTTCAAACATGTAAAACAATGGCATTCCTCTCACTAAATTATTTTTATTTTTGAAAATAGTTATTTTTCATAAAATGTTAACATATAATGGGTTTATTTTGTTATTTTTAAATAAATTAGCCAATATTTTAAATTTTATACATTTTAGATATAATCCAAATGGACAAAAGGTTTTTGAGGGGAGGTGATCCTCAATAATTTTTTAATATGAAGTGGTCCCCTTCTAAGGTTTTAGGTGATCATTCTGTACTATGAATTTGTTTCCGAGTACTACTTTGGCTACATTCCACAGGTTTTGATCTGTATTGTCAATATATTTGAGATAATCTAGCATGTATAATTTCATTTTTTAATCAATCATTCTTTAATGTAATTTTTAGTTTGTAGAGAGGCTTGTGCCCTTTATTCACAATATAATTATTAATTACTCATTTTATTGAACCATGTTTTATAAATGTACCATATAGAATTTCTTCCTTTCTATATTTTCCTATGTTTTCCTTGTGGCCTATACATGGTTAATTTTTGTATATATTCAGCAAATTCTTTTTTATTATTATTTTATAGCTTTGCTCCATATATATAACAATACAATAAATCATCTGTTGGTACAGAAAATTTTTCCTACAATCATAAAATATTCACTTTAAAGTTCATTTCCAGGAAAAATGGCTCCCTCTCCTTCTAGATCATCTTTCAGCTTATCTTAACTGTTTTTTGTTTTTTGAAGTCAAGAGCAATTTGATGAGTCAGTCATCTGGGTTTCCAATCTCTGTCCCTCAACTCTTGATAAAAAGAAAGGGATGTCATGATGAAAATGTTTGGTATTTTCCATTCCACCTATAATCTATTATAAAAGTATTATTCTGCAAGCATTTAGTTAAGAAAAAAGGTAAACAATAAAACTCACAATTTTTCTTTTAAAAAATC
Source organism: Gracilinanus agilis (assembly GCF_016433145.1). Classification (NCBI taxonomy): domain Eukaryota; kingdom Metazoa; phylum Chordata; class Mammalia; order Didelphimorphia; family Didelphidae; genus Gracilinanus; species Gracilinanus agilis. Next base: position 341,649,912 of record NC_058130.1, on the reverse strand, counting down.
CAAGCTTACAATAAGGACATTTGCCAGTCAGTTCACAAGGCTTCACAATGGCCACTTGCTTTTTCTTCTAATTAACAAATGCTTTTTAAAATCTGTAGCACAAGTAAATAGCAAATGGGTTTTAAAACCCCATGTTTACAGTAAGTATTTTTGATATAACTAAAGACTGAAGTGTTACACCACGTGAAATTCCAAACAGTGAATGCAATGCATCTTTATAGGTTATTTTCTGTCCTTGTTATTTGAGAAGAACTGAGATACTATTGTCACTATCCAAATCCTCTAGTGCAACTGTCGGCAACCTTTTTGGCCGTGAGAGCCATAAACGCCTGCGGAAGGAGGAGGTTGGGGGTGGAAGGCGCTGGAATATGGGGCATGGGCTGAAGGGCCCCCTGGGGCACATCCTGGGGCACATCCTGGGGCTCTGCCAGGACTGGCCGGTTGGGAGATGGAGCCAGATCTGGCTCTGGAGCCAATGTTGCTGACCCTTGCTCTAGTGTATCAAAAAGTGGCAGCAGTTACAATCATTCAATTTCAGCTTCTTTCTCCGTAAAAGAGAATCCCAGTCAGGTAGGGGCCAAGCCCAAGCCAAATGACTCTTCTAGTCTTCAGAAGCCTCTCCCACTGTATCACATCCTCCTTTCAAGGATAGAATTCAGGACCTTCAGCTTACCAGACTAACACAATAGCTTGGTCTTGGCCCCACCTAAAAGGGATTGTCTTTTACCTTAGGGTCCATTATTCAGTCTGAAACTGCTAGCCTGAGATTCCTTCACTGTGGATTCTCAGGGAAACAGAGAACAAGTGCACACTTTGAGGTCTCCAACTTACAAGCTAGTCCTAAAACTTGGGGGTCATCAGATCTTACAAGGATACAAGTTTGGGGTTTCCAGATTTCATGTTGACAGTTCTCACTCATGGAAACAGCAGTGACACAAATACAAAATGCTCAATTTTGGGTGGCACCTGGGTGGCTCAGTGGATTTAGAGCCAAGCCTAGAGACAGGAAGTCCTGGGTTCAAATATGACCTCAGACACTTTTCCCAGCTGTGTGACCCTGGGCAAGTCACTTAACCCCCATTGCCTAGCTCTTACCACTCCTTCTGCAACGGCTCCAAGACGGAAGGTAAGGATTTAAAAAAAAAATGCTCAATTTTTTTGTCTGCTTTAAAAACATGGTCAACATACCATTCATACAATTTATTTGTTATTAATACAACAGCAATTTTGTGCTAAGAATTATGAATAGTTGACTCTAGGTGCTTCAGTTCACAAAGAAAATCTGATAAAAGTTGAAAAAATTAATACATTTCTTAAAAACAAAACCTTGTACCAATTTGTTATTAAACTGAAACTACTACAACAGGAATAACAAATGACTTCACAAAAAATACACTAAATTTTTGAAAATTTTAGTTGAGTAATCAGGATTTCAGCTTACTAATATTTACACATTTTATGTCATATAGTTGAAGCTACCACATACAAGAAATAAAAGAATAAATCACCTTCAAACCTAACTAAACTGCATATTCTAGGAATACAAACTTTGGAATTTAAAAAAAAAAGTGTTTCCACACTGTAGTTAGTTGAGAAAATCTGTTCTGTCACCTCTTGGCTTGTGAAAAACATTAAAACATTTTCAAGAGTTCACTCTAAATGATTAACAAAATCTTTAACTATCAGGCGTAGTTGGTATTTTGTTTTCTTCTTCTATTTCTTCCGCCCCAGCTTGGGTCATACGGTCAGCGATGGTTTTCTCCAGATCATTAATGCGACTGCTCATATCATCAATTCGGCCAATTATCTGGTCTGACATGGTCTGAAATTTGTCCTGCATCTGCTGGAGAAGTGTATGAACAGCTTTGGGGTCCCCCTCAGCCATTGCTCCGGCTCCCGGATTTCTGTCGGTTAACCAACGAGGTTCTATAGCCAGTGTGCGCCTGCGCGGTATGGTCGGCCTTCCAAAGCGCGCGAGGGTATATCTGTACCTGCCCCGGAGACCTCTGGGAAATGAAGTTTCTGTGGGTGGTCTATTCAGCAAATTCTTACCAAAAGAAAGTGTATTATTTGTCTGTCCCATTAAATTCTCTATGTATATTAATGAAATTTATCTTATTTAATACTTTAGCTCTGTAACTACTTTCTTATTCATCTTCTTTATTGGATTTTTCATGTGCTGATGATGGTTAATTTCTCCCTTTATCTTTTCATCCATTTCTTTTACAAAGCCATGAGGCTTTTCTTTATTCGTTTTTGCTGCAAGATATTGATTGCATATATATGTATATGTTTATATGTGATTCTATCATTGTATAGAGAATCTTTTAGTGTAACATCATATCTTCATTTTAATCCTCTCAAGTTTGAATTCTACTTTGTGGAAAGTTGTTACTGCCATTCTTGCTTTCTAGGATTTGACATCAGCATAGCAAATATTATCCCTGTCTTTCATTCTGAATTTATAAGGCTCTTTCCAGATTAAATGTCTCTTGTATATTGTTGAATTCTGTTTTTTATAAATTCAATTTCATTTTATTTTCAGTTTCTAATTCCCTCTCTACCGCTCCCACTGAGAAGCTAAAAAAAGTAGAACCCATTATAAATATGTGTAGCCATACAAAACAAATGTTCTCATTAGTCATCTTCCAAAAAAAAAAAAAAAAAAGGAAGAAATAGAAGAAAATGTGCTTTAATATATATTCTGAGAATCTAACTGGAGGTGAATAGTATTTTTCATCATGAATCCTTTGGAATTGTGGTTGGTCATTGTGTTAATCAGAATTACTAATTCTTTTGAAGTTTGTCTTTACAATGATATTGCTACTATATCAATTGTTCTCCTGATTCTGCTCACTTAACATTGCATCAGCTCAAACATATCTTCCTGGGTTTTTCTGAAACCATTTCTTTCATCATTTCTTATAGCACAATAGTATTCCATCAAATTCATATACCACAACTTATTCAGTCATTGTCCAATTGATGGGCATCCCCTCATTTTCTAATTCTTTGTCACCACAAAAAGAGCTACCATAAAGATTTGTGTATCTATGGGTCCTTTTCCTTTCTTTGATCTCTTTGGGATATAGACTTAGTAGTGATAGTGCCGGGTTTAAGGATATGATCAGTTTAATAGCTTTTTGTGCATAGTTCCAAATTGTTTTTTAGAATGGTTGGACTAGTTTATAGCTCCATATTTCTGTATCTCTTTTTCTACATCCCCTCCAGAATTTCTCATTTTTCTTTTTTGTCATCTTAATTAATGTGATGGGAATAAGGTGGTGACTCAGAGTTATTTTAATTTGCTTTTCTTTATTAGCAATCTAGAACATTTTTTCATATAACTACTGATATCTTTTATTTCATTCTCTGAAATTTCTGACCATTTATCAATCAATTAGAATAGTTGGAATGGTTCCTGTTTTTATAAGTTTGTTTCAACTCCCTATATACATATATATTTTAGAAATAAGAGTCTTATAATAGGAACTTGCTGGAAGGATTTTTCCAGTTTCCCATTTTTCTTCTAATTTTATCTGCATTGATCTTGTATGAGTAATTTAAAATTTTTTTTTATATAATCAAAAACAATATCCATTTTAGCTCCTGTAAATTTCCCTATCTCATGAACTCTTCCTCTAGTCATAAATATAACAGGTATTATCTTCAATGTTCCACTTCAGAGTCTGCTTTTTAAACCACTCTGTGACTCTTTTATATTTGATTAGTAAGTTTAAGCCAATGTCATTTAGCAGCACAATGGTTATTTTTGTCCCTCTGGAGGAAGGGAAAACAAACCTTCAGATTTTTATTATTAACTCACACATAATAGAGCCACTCTAAAAACAAAGTTCCTTTGTCTTATATCAGTAATTGCATAGATTAACTTGGACTTCCTTTTTTATCAAAGATAGGAACTTGTGATTAGCTGGTCCTACCTATTTTCCACCTGGCTTTTCTCCTTCTCTTATTAAATTTTTATGCTTTAGGTGATAAAACACTCTGAAGGTTTTATTAGCAAATCTTTTACTTTGGTCATTTCAAATTGTAATCTTTTTGACTGAAAGCCACTTGTTCTTCAAGTTAAAATCATAGAATCTCAACTGGAAGGTGTCTAAAAGTAATTTAGTAAAACTCATGCTCTGAAAATAATCCTTTGTACAATATCTCCAAGTGGCTATGGAACATCTGCTCAGAAATGAGGAACTTGGTGCCACCTTACAGTTCAGTGAATTCTATTTTCAACACCTCTAATTGATAAGAAGTTTTTCCTAACGTGGAGCTAAAATCTGCCTTGTTATAAGTTCTGCTCATAACGAATGAAGCAAATGTATTCAGAGATCTCATCTCCAGAATCTCAGATTTGGAAGGGAACACAAAAGTCTAATCCAGCCCCTACTTGAGCTAAAATACTCTGTACCAAGATATTTACCTGGTGCAGTGGATAGAGTGCTGGGCCTGATGTCAATAAAAATTGAGTTCAAATTCAGTCTTGAGCACTGTTAACCTGGGTAAGTCATTTAACCTTAGTCTGTCTCAATTATCTCTAGTTTAAAAAAAAAATAAGGATGCTAATAGCATCTATCTCCTAGGGTTATTTTGAGGGTCAAATAAGGTAATATTTGTAAAGGGTTTAACACAATGCCTGACTATTCTGTATTTCCTCAATCTTCCATTTTATATCCCTTCTCCTATATAGTTCCTCACTGGTAATAATGCTATAGACTACCCCTACCTTCTATGAATATCCCCATTACTTGTTAGGTGACCTGTAATTTTAATTCTTAGGAGTTTACAGCACTATACATAGCAATATAGTAGTTGTTATTGTTGAATTGTTTTCAGTCCTGTCCAACTCTGTGGTAAAGATGAAGAGGAAAAGCATTTAAGTGCCTGCTATGTGCTTTACAATTAATATAGCCTAACACTTACATAACTCAGTGGAACTGCTTGTCAGCTCTGGGATGGGGGAGGGGAAAGGGAGAGAAAATGGATCATATAGCCACGGAAAAATATTAAAAAACAACAATAATATATCCTTTGATCCTTTCAAGAACTCTGGGAGGTAGATGGTATTATTAACTCCATTTTATAGTTGAGGAAACAGAAAGAAGTTAAATGATTTGCCTAGGGTCATACAACTAAGTGTCTGGAGTCTAGATTTGAATTCAGGAGGCAGCTAGGGGAGGGAGTCAGTTAGGTAAATCAGTGGATAGAGCACTAGACCTGGAATCAGGAAGACCTAAGTTCAAATCTGGCCTCATACTTACTAACTGTGTGACCCTAGGTAAGTCACTTAATCTGTTTGCCTTAATCCAATGGAGGAAGAAATGACAAACCATTCCAATACCTTTACCAGGAAAATCTTCATAGACAATATAGTCCACAGGGTCATGAAAAGGCACACATGACTGAGTCAACTGAACAACTTCCTGAATACAGGCTAGCTACTTTTGTAAGGGTCAAAATGTGTGACAGGGAAAGGAGAAATGTTTTACTGCCATCACCTCTCTTAGTTATTACAGTATTCTCATTTCCTAGCCACTTGTCTTGGGAGACTATCATTGGATCCATACCCCAGTAAACAGACATGGTCAATACCTTTCTTCATGTCTCCTCTTGAGGTGCTACAGCTGTCTTCTGGGAGCTCTAATCAGAAAGCATAAATACCTGAAGAGATCCCATTGCTCAGTGCCATCTTTCACTGGCCTCTACTGTGTCTGGTAGCTCTCCCACAAAGCAGCATTTTTTCCTCCTTAAACATCTGCTCATTGTACTCATTATGAGGATGTCCTCAGGTGATTCTTCTTATGCTACATGCCCAGAGGTCATCTCATTTCCTGTTCTTTCTGGCACTGAAAAAATGCAGGAAATTTCAGATTAGAAATAATAGGTACCAGGTAAAACAAGTCTTATTGTGGTGGATCACCACCTTCTCTTCTTTTCTCTAGGAGCTCAAGGTGCTCATCTGGGCAGGAGACTTCTCAAAGAGAAGATCCACACATGACCAAACTCATTCAATAGGATGGTGGCATCTCTGTAGACAACAATGATTGTGTATATATGTAGGAATCTTGGTGGCCAAGAAGCATATGTTTAGTAGCCCCCCAAAAAATTCATCTTAGGACAGTCTTGTTATTCAGTTGTTTTAGCTGTATCTGACTCTTTGTGACCCTATTTGGGATTTTCTTGGCAAAGATACTGGAGTGGTTTGCCATTTCCTTCTCCAGCTCATTTTACAGATGAGGAAACTAAGGCCAACAGGGTTAAGTGATACACAGGACTACACATCTAGTACGTGTCTGAGACCAGATTTGAACTTGGGAAGACAAGTCTTCTTAACTCCAGGACTGGCACTCTAGCCACTTCAACACTTAGCTAACCCATACACTAATGTAGTTTACTCTTATTCATGAAACCTGAGATGCTAAGCTTGTTTCAATATAGGACACATGCAGACAATCTTCAGGATCAAGGAAGCAAAATATTGATTATATGTTCAGGGTTTTCTCCAGATTGGAAACAGAGAAGATTGGGGACTGGGGAAACATGGCTTTGGCTCTTAAAAAATTTGAATCAAACATGTTAGCCCTGGAAGGACCCTTAGGGATCATTTAGTCCAACACTTTCATTTTACAGACAAGGAAACTGAGACTCAGAAATATAGGGATTTGCCCAAGATCACATAGCTAGAAGTAAATACTAGATCCAAGATTAGGATAATTCATAATCACATGAGCATAACTGAAATACTGTGATACTTTTAGAATGAAAGGCTTTGGAACCTTTCCCTTAATATATCAGCTGGAAGAAAATATCAGAATAGTTTTTGTAAAGTTGACACCCTCTTGTTTTTGTCCCAGTACTAAATTTTAGTCTTTTCTCTTTTTGATGTCACAGGTATGGATAGTTGAGGTGAAATGCTGATAAAAGATACATAAATCATCCCTCAAACATTAGAGATAAGCTTCCCTTGGATAATAAAGGAAGGAAATAAGCATTTTTTAATTGCCTACTTTGTGTCAGGTACTATGCAAAAGACTTTTTCTCATTTGGTACTTACAACAACCCTGTAGCAATCCAGGTATACATTAATCTTGATATTATTTTAAGAGTGCTCAAAAAATGACTCTTGTATTGCTTATGATTGATTTCTGTAACCTTGAGTTGAATTAAACCTCAACCTTGCCAAATTCCTAGCCCTTCCCTAAGGCTGCACTCTGGAAGACTGGTCAGTAATCTCAGGCTCCTTATTTTACCAAAAACAAGCATCAAGACCTTAGGCCACATGGATTCCTGATCTAGATGTTTGCTCTACCTATTGCTTTAGGTTCCAACAGTTTGTATCACCTGATGATTACCTCATAGCAGACACCACTTGGCTCTCTCCTCCCTCCCATATACAATTGTAACCCAATAAAAGTAGCTATATGACAGTTGAGGAAGAAGCTCTTGACCATCAAAGCTCTGAACCATCTAAGCTCTTGACCACCAGAGCTTACTCGCTGTCTGTCTACCTTATGCCAAAACTTTCTATGTCTGCGTGTCTTTATTCTCGCCTTATGTTCTCTTTCCATTAGTAACTCATTTTCACTCAGTCCTTTGTTCCCCTTTCTGAGTGTTCAACCCACTAGGAATCTTCATGGAGTGGGTGGATGGCTTCAAACCCCATGACGTAAGTGCTATTGTTAACTTCATTTTATAGTTGAAGAAACTAAGGCAGAGAGCAGTTAAGTGGTTCACTCAGGGACACACAGTAAGCATCTGATTCTGGATTTGAACTCAGGTCTTCCTGACTGTAGATACTGCATCTCTTATCTACAGAAGATATTTTCAGTTAGTTGTTTTGTTTTTGTTTTTTTGTTTTTGTTTTTTTAACTCTTACCTTTTGTCTTAGAATTGCAGTAGAGCATTAAGGGGTAGACAATTGGGCTTAAGTGACTTGCCCAAGGTCACATAGCTAGGCAGTGTCTAGGGCCGAATTTGAGCCCAGGATCTTCAGACTCCAGGCCTGGTTTTCTAGCCACTGAGGCATCTTGCTACCCTCGTTAGTTTTTAAATTTACTCATTTTTACACCTACAAAATTCAGGTTAACTAAAATTTGAGAAAATCATATAAAGAAAAATATAGCTAGGTGGCAAATAGGAATGTTAGTTTCAAAATGTTTAATTAAGATGCCATTTCCCCAGCATTTCTTTCTCCATTTATATATTGTTTGTTGACATTGGGAAAAATTTTTTTAACCTTTAAGATCTTCTGTTTTAATATCAATTTTAAGACAGAAGAACAGGAAAAGCAGGACAGTTGAGGTTAAGTGACTTGCCCAGGGCCACATAGCTAAGAAGTATTTGAGGTCAGATTTGAACCCAGGTCCTCTTGATTCCAGACCTGGTACTCTAATCACTGTGCTACTGTTAGGGTCCTAAAGGATCGCCACCCAAGGAGCACACGGAGGCAATGCAATCCAAGCAAAGGGAAGTCTTTATTTCTAGTGCGCGCTAGGGGAGCTCAGCAAAGGAGTTCCAGGGGGGTATAGTCAGAGTAAAGATTATATATGTTTAGGGTGGCGGGAAACTCAGGGGGTGGCGGGTGAGGTGGCGGGTAAGGTGGTGGGTGTTGACAGACTCAGGGGCGCCCTGTAGTTCCTGAAGTAGCCTTTGTAGTTAATGGTTTTTGGCTGTCTCCCCAAGCATGTAGGGTCTTTATGCTACATTTGGGAGCCTAATAACACCTTGTTGTTAGTGACCATGGATTTCTCTAAGACATCCTGACCTGTTAGTAACTTTAGGTTTCTCAGAGCCATTCTGATCTGGGAGTCCCTAGCTTGTGTTTGCTTGTGGTTGCTTAGTTTCTGTGTTATAACTTTGGGGTTCTACACTACATAGCTGTTGCAATTTTGAAACTTCTGCCTGCTTAGTTTGATTTTAAACTTTTTGAGTTTCTTTGTGTTAAGAGGAAGTATGGTATCTGTCATGAGTACTCACTTCATAAATAATTGGTGATTGGTGATAGAAAGAGAACCTTACCCACAGTCCAGTAAAATGTAAACTCTCCACTAGAAATAAGCTCCCTTTTGATTAATCCAATAAACATTTATTAAGTTCCTACTATGTGTCAGAGACTATGCTATGTCATGGGGATAAAAATTAGAAAATAATTCCTGCTCTTAAGAAGCTTACAATCTAATGGGACAAGACAACACACAAAAGGAAACTAAGAAGGGGGAGGGAAGATATCCAGAATTTTTGTTGTTTATCTTCAGAACCCTCTTTGAGGTCTTCTTGGCAAAGATACTGGAATGCTTTGCCATTTTCTTATCCAGCTCATTTTTTTTTTTTTAACCCTTAACTTCTGTGTATTGACTTATAGGTGGAAGATTGGTAAGGGTAGGCAGTGGGGGTCAAGTGACTTGCCCAGGGTCACACAGCTGGTCCAGCTCATTTTATAGAGGAGGAAACTGAGGAAAACAAGGTTAAGTGACTTGCCCAACGTCACATAGCTAGTAAGTGTCTGAGGCCAGATTTAAACTGAATAAAATGAGCCTTCCTAACTCCAGGCCCAGCACTCTATCCACTATACCACCTATGTGCTCAAAGGGCATGTTAATAGTAGAGTCAAACCCAAGGAGTACAGATGATGAGATATGGCTGGGCTGTAAGACCTTTTTTTTTATTATTATTATAAAATTATTTTATTTTACCAATTACATGTAATTACAAATTTCCACAAAAGTTTTCTGAATTTATAAGATTTTCTCTCTTCCTCCCTTTCCTCCCCACTCCTAGAGCTGGCAAGTGAATCCATCTGGGTTATAAATGTATTATCATGCAAAACATAGTTCCATATTGGTCATTTTCGTGAGTGAGCAATCTTAGAACACCAAAAACCCAAATAAATTAAAGTGAAAAATCTTATGCGTTGATCTGCATTCCAACTCCAACAATTCTTTCTCTGAAGGTGGACAGCATTCTTTGGCATAAGTCCCTCAGCCTTGTCCTGCATCATTGTATTGCTGAGAGTAGCTAAGTCTATGACAGTTGATCATTCCACAATATTGCTGTTATAATATATATATATATAATGTTCTCCTGGTTCTGCTTATTTCCCTTTGCATGTGAGACCTCATTAAATGGAAGCTTTAGGAGGAGATTTTTGCTTTGCTTTCCAGCCCTCCAATCAGAGGGGCAGAGGGTACTGTGGGTACTGATGAGGTGTGAGTACCAATGCTGGTGCAATCTACAGGGATCCTGGGTTTCTTGGCAATGAGCTAAATGGCTAAAGAAATGCACCCACCTTTTCTCAGTTAGGAGGTGGGGACAATGGCTCTGGAATATGGTATATGTAGGCTTTGCTTGCATGTTTTTCTTGGTTACAAACATGCTGGCCTAGAACACTGTGTCACTGTCTTGTTACTATAGCTCATGTAATCTCAGAAGGTGCTTATCCCAACTCTCACTAACACAGAATAGCCTGGCCCACAGTGTAGTTGTAGGTACTATCTGCATCTCCCTGTTAGGGTTCTAGTGATATCCTTTATAGAGTCCTTCCAATGCTAAAACTCATAAGCTCCTACTAGTATATTTTCCCAATGATTAACAGTTGATATGAAACAGCCAGTCAAATTTAATTAACATTTAGAAAGAGGTAATTTCCCAAGGTCAAATACTAACAACATTTAGTATAAAAGATTCCCTTAAAAGTCAGTGACACTCCTTCAAGTATATACTAGGAAAAGTGGACTCAAGTGTTCTTTTTCTGCCATTTGTGGGGGTGGGATGGTGCTGGTACTCATGCAGGGACCCTTGGATATATTGTAGCTTTTTATGGAGTCTTGAATACATCTTCCCTCATCCTGCCTAGTATGTTTTCAGCTCCTGATGCAAACATGGCCATCAACTGTTTGTTGCTGTTGTTCTTCGGATGCTACTAGGATATCAATGAAAGGGTCCAAATCCTCCAACTCTCTGAATTTCATACAGTTCTCAACCAGCCCAGGAGGGAGTGATAGGGTGGAGGGGGACCAAGGTCAAGGCAAAGGTTTAATTGCCCTCTTCTCACACCACAGGATTCCTTCAGGAGATGGAGGGGAGGAGTATTGGTTAGAACTACTTTCTTCTGGTTGAATTTTTCTGGTTGGTTTTCTTACTTGCTTGAATCTCTTTAGAGTCTGAATAACCTTCCCAGGATGTGACCAAATCCTTCAACCAATCAAAACAGACCTCCTGTCAATGTTACTCTATTCACTCAGTGATTTCAATTCTAAAGTCTTTGATAGAAATATCCTCTCACCTGGCTAAGATAACAAGTTGAAACATCTTATCACTTAATTTAAATGGGGTGAGGTGATTTGAGTGACTTTACTCAATCAACTCCCTCATATAAAAATTAATAATTAAAGTTATAAGTCTCTTTGGCCTTATAGTCTTTATCTCCCTTGAATAAAAGACCTAATGAAACCAAGGTACATTTTTTTAATTCACCAGGAAGTAAAAGCTGCTAAGTGGATCAGTGTAATATCATTATGTAATTGGAGATCTGACACATGAGCAGAGCATCTCTGATGCTATTCTCTATGTGAAAGAAAATAGAGAGCCTAAGAGTTGTGGAAATGCCTTAGACTTGAGAAAAGTTCAAAGAACTTGTTATCAGAGGCATTTTTTTTCTTGGGATTCTTGCTCTTATCTTGACTCACAGTGAAGTCTGGTAAGATGGTGCTGGATGGGGAGAGGCCTTGGGCTTCCTCCCTACTGAGAGAGGCATATTGCCCAGTATAAATAGATCTCCATCCTGTTGCCCCACCACTAGTTCTTTTCCAGTCTAGGTAAAGCAGTCGGAAACTATGATCTTGTGTGTTTTTGAAAATCAGGAAAAAATAGTCTCTGTCTGCTGATCCCCCAGGTTTTGCAACATCAGTGCTCCAAGGAACAAGGAAGAAGCAAGTACCTTTGGGAGTGAGTTTCTGGCTCCAGTCTGGAGGCAAGTATTCATCCAGCAGTGATGCCACATTTAGAAATAAAGTTGAGAATTATGCTAAATTTGAGTTCACTCTCTCTAAAGACAAAGTGTGTGCTTGAGGTGTTGGTAGGAAATATTTATACTTCTGTTCTCGCTACATCTTTGAAGTAAGCATTCCTCCCTAATTCATGTTAAATGGAACTGGTTACTGGTAGTTAACAATGGGAGAAATAAAGTCCGTGGTAGTTGAAGCCCACAGCATTAGAGAGACTCCTAGTCCTCAGGTGCACAATTAGCATCCTGACAGGAAAGATGTAGCATGACTTCCTCTGGGAGAGTGAAGCAGAACACACTTCCTACACTTGGGCCATCAGTGATTAGATTCAGAGGGAAAATGCCCTTAATTTTCAGAGAAGATGCATCTTCCCCAATGAGGATGCTCACATTATCATTGCTCCTTTCCAAGAACCATAACTGAAGACAATGTTCTTTTATTCCTTCATTGCTGTGGATTTTCTTCATTTGTTTTATGATTACTATAAAGTTGTGTAAGTTGGATCTGAGCTGGAGAAAGTGTTTGTCTGATTAGCAGGAGGAACTATATGGGTCCAAATCTCTTTCCAAACCTTTCACTAATGTGTCTGATAAATTTTAGTGAATTGCAGAGTCTGGGATAGTTTTCAGTAGGAGGAGTTCAATGATTAAGGGGAGAAGTGACTGCTGTGTAAAAACAAAAAAGCAAAGTTAGCAATGAAATCAATTTTCAAAAACAAATTCAGACTAACAAAAAAAGTGAGGGACTGCCTACCTTTTTCATGACAGCTTCTGTTATTATCCAAATTATACATAATGTGAAACAGGTTTGCTAGGAATCTTCCCTGAGGTACAGATAAGACACATGCAGAACCAGTTAGTTATAACCCTTAGAAGTGTCATATTTGAATAAGGAAAGAGAGATAACCTTCTCTTGCCTCCACCTTCAATCCTGAAGGAAATAGAAACCACTTTTACTAACATAGACTCCTTAATACCTATTTCACTTAACTGAATGAATCTGCTGGGATACAGTCCTATGGACTGGGTATCAAGGAAGTCAGGACCATAATCAAGCCATAAAAAATCATTACCATACTGAAACAGATAGTCAGTATGCTCAAATAGTTGAGCAACAAGGGGAGGGACTTTCACTGTGTATGGCATGGATTCTGTTATTGTAGTGGGCAGAGTGCTGAACTTTGAGCCAGGAAGTTGTTCGGTAGTTTCAGTTTTGTCCAACTCCTTGTGACCCTAAATGAGGTTTTCTTGGCAAAGATACTGCAATGGATTGCCATTTCCTTTTCTAGCTCATTTTTGGAAGAGGAAGTGAGGCAAACAAGGTTAAATGATTTGCCTAGAGTCACATAACTAGTAAGTGTCTGAAACCAAATTTGAACTCAGGAAGATGTCTTCTGATTCCAGGCCTGGGACTCTATCCACTGTACCATCCTGTTGGATGTCAGGAAAACCTGGGTCCAAACACCACATTAGACACTTCTTAGCTGTGACTTTTTTAAACTTGTGTGAATTTCCTCATTTGTTAAAACATAGATAATAACATTTGCCATATTTATATCATAGGGCTGCTGTGAGGAAGAAATGAAACAATATACATAAAATCTTTTGCAAATCTTGAAACCTAAATGAATGTTTATTATTATAGGGGTAACGGAATAAGCATTTATTAATCACCTATTGTGTACTAAACATTTTGTTAAAATGCTTTACACACATTTTGTTTTATCCTCAAAAACTTTGGAAAATGCGAGCTATTATTATCCTCATCTTACAGTTGGAGAAACTGAGGCATACAGATGTTAAATGACTTGTTCAGAGTCTCAAAGCTAGTATGTGAGGCAGGATATAAAGTTATGTCATCCTGACTCCAGGGCCAGTGCTTTATCCACTGCTCCACCTTGCATGCTCCATTATAATTCTATCCTGTTAATCAATCAACCAAAGTAGGAAACTACACAACCCTCCCCGCCCCCCACACCTGTTCTTTTATTTTGATGGACTTCTTAATTCAGAGTCCAAGTGGCACATGACCACACTGGGTTATCAAAACTCTATGTGTATTTTTCATGCCATACTGCTTATTCATTCCCCTTCTTGTTTGCTCCACCCTCCTACCACTCCTTAGATGCCCTTTCTCTAATCCTGTTTCTTCCATTACAGCAACAGCTTTCTTTTTTTCTTTCTTTCTTTCTTCCTTTCTTTCCTTTTTTAATATTCTGAAATCTTGAAAGGATTTGTGAGATGCTATAAGAAGTAATCACCTTTTTCAACTCCTAAAACAAAAACTTTTGTTTTGTTTTGTTTTTAATGCCTAATGTTTAGGAGGTGTGTCCAACAGCTAAGTAAAAACATCAGATTAGCTGGGGGCAAGAGCCCAAAACAAATAAACATTCCACAAATGCCATTCCTGGCACTGAAATTAGTTCTCAGGTTTGTAAGGCTAGAAAGAAAGGTGGGAGGGGGGAGGGAGGAAGGTAGGGAGTATTTAGCACCATGTGGCCAAAGGTGCCTTACCACCTCACCTTCCATTGCCCTCCACCCCCCCCCCCTTTAAAATCTTCCCTGCTGTTCAATGAATTTCCCTCCAGTGTGGCTCAAATAAACCCTGCTATGCATGTCAAATTGTTCCCTTAAAGAAAGTTTTCTGTGCTTAATAATCAGTTGTTTGGCAAGCAGTTGGTGGTCTGGTTTGTCTGGTCAGCAAGCACAAAGCAAAGAGCTGTCCAGAGTTCTGACCTTTCTCCAATAGATCAAAAGACTCTTCAGTTATACAGGACATGATTTAGACCAGAATCTTAAGAAGAAAACAATAAAAAGACATTCCAGAGATTATCCAGTCAAACTCTCACATTTTACCAATGAGAAAACTGAAGCCTAGAGATTAAACGACTCGTTCAAGGCAATACAGCCAGTTGGTTGAAGAGTTTAGAGAAGAACCAATCCTTTTACAACTACTGTCCTTGCTATATTTGCACACGGATGTGGCCTTTTCCAACCTCCCCAATCCCAATTCCCCAGTTAAACTCTTTTGGAGGCTGATCTCTTGCCTCAAAAAGGAGATCTTATTTCCTTTCTTCCCTTCCTTTTTTCCTTATTTTCCCTCTCTCCCTCCTTCCCTCTCTTCATCCTTCCCTTCCTTCCCTCTTGTCAGTCAACTAAAGAAAGTGTACACAGGCCATCATTATAGATTCAAATCCTGCAGAGCTAATCACTTCACTAGACCCAAGAGAAAAGATCAAGGCAATGTCATATAATTCCTGATATAGCAATGATCTGGAGTGTGCCTCAACTTTCCCTTTTATCCTGTCTTTTGTACCTGCCCTCTTCTAATTTCTACAGACTTTGGTTATAAATTACAATTCTAGTCCAATTGCACATTGTTCCCATTTAAATACTTTATTATCCAGTCAAACTAGCTTTTTGCTGCTTCTGACACATAACACTGGATTTCCTGACTCTTACCTTTGCACCGACTCTCCCCTATACCTGGAATGTACTTTTCCCTCATAATCAACTTTTTCAAATCCCCAGTTTCTTTCAGAAATTCCACTTCTATATGAAACCTTTCCTGACCTAGTGGCTACTAGTTTTCCCCTCAAAATTACTTTGAATTTATTTTCTTTATACTTATATGTGTACATGTTCTCTCCTCCAAAAGAATGTAAGCACCTTGAAAGTAAGAACCATTTTATTTTCATCTTTGGATCCCCAGAACCTAGGATAACATGTGGTACATGGGAGGCTCAATAACTGAGTGAACGAACAGATAATTCCTCATATGAGTTCATTCTAAAGAGTCCACTAGATATGGTTCAGTGCTTCTCATCCCCTGGGCTACAGACTCTTAAGGATTATTGTAAAGAGAAGGCAAATCCATAAAATGAGCTCTGTCATTTTGTAGCTTTTATGATGACTAGAATTCAGTTGCTAGGAAGAAGTAGGGCAAAAGTCACCAGTTCTTTTAAATCTTCTCTATCCAACCCAGCTGTTGTGGCTTGCATGGAATATGAGGAGCAAGACTGTGTGTGAGAGGTGTGTGCATGTAAACAATCTAATTACTTCAGCCAACTCCTTTTCAGTTTTGCTAAGTGGAACCCTAGAAAATTATTTGGTTAGATCAGTAGCATGATAATTTTCTGACAATTTAGATAAAAGACTGAGAGAATATGATGGTATACTTAAAAAATCCTAGAGAATCAACTAAGAAGCTTGTAGAAATAATCAACAACTTTAGCAAAGTTGCAGGATACAAAATAAATGCACATAAATCATCAGCATTTCTATACATTTCCAACACATTAGAGCAGCAAGAGGTAGAAAGAGAAACACCATTTAAAATTACCCTAGACAATATAAAATACTTAGGAATCTATATACCAAAACAAACACAGCAATTATATGAAAACAACTACAAAACACTTTCCAAACAAATAAAACTGGATCTAAACAACTGGAAAACCATTGGTTGCTCATGGGTAGGACAAGCTAACATAATAAAAATGACCATTCTACCCAAATTAATTTACCTATTTAGCGCCATACCTATCAAACTACCAAAAAACTTCTTTACTGAATTAGAAAAAACTATAACAAATTTCATTTGGAATAACAAAAGATCAAGAATATCAAGGGAAATAATGAAAAAAACTGTGAAGGAAGGGGGCCTAGCAGTACCAGATATTAAACTATACTATAAAGCAGCAGTCATCAAAACAATATGGTACTGGCTAAGAGATAGAGAGGAGGATCAGTGGAATAGACTTGGGGTAAATGACATCAGCAAGGACAGTGTACTATTGTCCGGGTCCAGCCGGACATAACCGAGGGGTCCGGGGAAACGGCAACCTAAAAACCCATAGGGGAAGAAGAGGGGAGACCTCGCGTGCAAGACAGAGTCGTTTAGATGGATACAAGGCTCGTTTATTGCAGATCTATGACAAGAATATATAGGCTGAGGACAGAAGGGGGTCGGCAGATACTAAGGGGGAAAGGAACGCGGAAAGGGAGCATAGAAAATCTCTGGTGGCGTCTTACTGTCTCCAAGCATGGCTGGGCCTATGATCAATATCTTATCTTAGAAGAGTGAATGATATCTATTCTTAGAAGAGTGACTATCTTATCTTAAAGTCTTGGTCCCTAACAAATCCCCCTTTCTTTTTTAAATAGAAAGGCGTAAGGAATAAGTTTATTAACCTTTGGTCATTGTTCAATCCAAGTCTGTCTTAACACCAGAAGTTTTTCCTAAGACACCTTGTGTTCCCTGGTCAATCCATAAGTGAGATTGGCAGCAACGGCCCCTGTCTTAGGCTACAAAGGGGGAGTTACTCAACCATCAAGGGTTGAGGACCTGTGCTACTCCCGTCATTGGGTTACCGCCCTGCTGGAAAACTGCAAACGAGTGCTGCCAGGTTGTTCTGTGTCCATCATCTCAATACGATGGTATTGAACCATAGGGAACTTATCAAGGGCTGAGTTAACGTTAGTTTTGATGAGTTTCGTTAGACGTTGGAAGGCCCAAGGGCCAAAGGTTAAGATCAATAAAAATATAAAGAGAGGTGTAATAATAGTGGGAATTAAAGTGGAGAGCCAAGGAGAACCTCTGAGAAGGGTATTAAACCATCCTTCCTGTGCCTCGGCTTCCCTTTTCCTCTGGGCTAGCCGTTCACGCAACTTTGCCATAGATTCCCTTACTACGCCAGTATGGTCAGCGTAAAAACAACATTCCTCTTTGAGGGCTGCGCATAATCCCCCCTCTTTTAAAAAAAGGAGATCAAGACCGCGCCTATTCTGTAAGACTACCTCTGACAAAGAAGTGAGTGATTGTTCCAGGGCCGTGACAGACTTTTCAAGGGCTTCTAAATCGGTTGTCATGGCCATCTGAAGAGCGGCCAAGTGTTGGGTCTGGAGAAGGGCAGTAGTGCCAGTGCCAATGCCTGCAGCAAGACCGCCGAGACCTAACAGGTAAAGTAGTAAAGGGTTCCCTACGTGTTCTAGGAGAGGGCGAGTAGGGCCCATTGGGTCCCTGAAGGATTTTCCAGAGAGGTGCTGTAACAGAGCCAGTGGCAGGAACTGCCCACCATGCGGCCATAGCGGAGTGCGCCGTTTGCATGAGTAAGCCGGGAGGCAGCCTCATCTGTTGGTTTTCTAATGCAAAGTGGTCACGGCCGACAATCTTGTCGGTCGTCCAATTAGCTGTCTGGGCCTTTTTTAAGTTGAGTTAGCTTGATGTTCTGCCCTTTCTAAGAACTCTGCCTTCCTGATTAGAAATTGCCCTCGGGATAGGACAGATTGCACAACTTTAGTCCATTCTGAGGGGAGCATGTGTCCCTCTCCTCCAAGCCCTTCTAGGATGGAGAGTGTAAAAGGGGCATTCAGGCCATAATTTTTGACTGCCGAATGCAGGTCTTTAATGTGCTTAATTTTTAATTTTTTATAAATTGGCCGATGATGGTGAGGGAGGCCTGAAGTATCTGCGGCCCTGGAATTTCCACGGGATCCGCTTTCCTCCTCCCCCTCTTCCTCCTGCTCGGAGTCAGAGGAATCATGTGGGAGGGCAAGTTGGATGGTGGGGGATGGGGGGTTGTAGGGAGGAGGTCTATTCCTCAGAGGGCCATTGTTATGGTAGTGGGCTGTCTCCTCCTCTAGCTCTGTTTGATAAGCCAGATTAAGTGTGCTATCTTGAGGAGGGTCCCTGTCTAGGACTGGATAAAGGCGTGGTCTGGGCTTAGAGGGAACAAGGGGCTCCTCAAGGGAGGGATTTTTGATAGGTTCCTCTGAAAGAGACGAGGGACGCCCATTCCCCTTGAGGGGCGAGCTCTGTTCTTTAGTCAAGTTTGGTTCTTCATTTTTTATCTTAGATTCTAAGATAGCGTCCTCAGCCTAGCCGAGGAGGTGCGAGACTTGTTGACTCGTGTCGGCTTCTTTAAGAATGTCACGAATCAAGCCATAGAACCTGAACAGGTCCTTCTTTTTTACTCTGCTACCTCTCTCCCTGCGACTATTTTTTAGTTCAGTCACGAACACTGTTTCCTTTGAGAGTGTTTTTCCCATCATGCACACGTATTCCTTTCACTTTCCTTGCACACACACACACATACCTTTTTTAGAAACACTCTTGATTTTTAAATGCCTATGGGGGATGGGACAACTTACCCTACCTCGAGGCGTCTTGCTCAGCCTCTACCCGTTATGTCTTCCCGGCCGCCACAGCTGCTCCTCAGTTGTCCCGTAAGCCGTTTTCTCCGTGCCTCGCATTGGGCGCCACTGTCCGGGTCCAGCGGGACACAACCGAGGGGTCCGGGGAAACGGCAACCTAAAAACCCATAGGGAAAGAAGAGGGGAGACCTCGCGTGCAAGACAGAGTCGTTTAGATGGATACAAGGCTCGTTTATTGCAGATCTATGACAAGAATATATAGGCTGAGGGCAGAAGGGGGTCGGCAGATACTAAGGGGGAAAGGAACGCGGAAAGGGAGCATAGAAAATCTCTGGTGGCGTCTTACTGTCTCCAAGCATGGCTGGGCCTATGATCAATATCTTATCTTAGAAGAGTGAATGATATCTATTCTTAGAAGAGTGACTATCTTATCTTAAAGTCTTGGTCCCTAACATACTATAAACCCAAAGAGCCCAACTTTTGGGACATGAATCCACTATTTGACAAAAACTGCTGGGAAATTTGGAAAACAATATGGGAGAGATTAGGTTTAGGTCAACATCTCACACCCTACACCAAGATAAATTCAGAATGGGTGAATGACTTGAATATAAAGAGGGAAACTATAAATAAGTTAAGTGAACACAGAATAGTATACTTGTCAGATCTTTGGGAAAGGAAAGAATTTAAAACCAAGCAAGAGTTAGAGAAAATTACAAAATGTAAATTAAATGGTTTTGATTATATTAAACTAAAAGCTTTTGTACAAACAAAAACAATGTAGTCAAAATCAGAAGGGAAACAACAAATTGGGAAAAAATCTTTATAACGAAAAACTCTGACAGGGGTCTAATTACTCAAATATACAAGGAGTTAAATCAATTGTATAAAAAAATCAAGCCATTCCCCAATTGATAAATGGGCAAGAGACATGAATAGGCAATTTTCAGGTAAAGAAATCAAAAGTATCAATAAGCACATGAGAAAGTGTTCCAAATCTCTAATAATTAGAGAAATGCAAATCAAAACAACTCTGAGGTATCACCTCACACCTAGCAGATTGGCTAAAATGAAAGAAGGGGAGAGTAATGAATGTTGGAGGGGATGTGGCAAAATTGGGACATGAATGCATTGCTGGTGGAGTTGTGAACTGATCCAGCCATTCTGGATGGCAATTTGGAACTATGCTCAAAGGGCTATAAAAGACTGCCTGCCCTTTGATCCAGCTATACCATTGTTGGGTTTGTACCCCAAAGAGATCATAGATAAACAGACTTGTACGAAAATATTTATAACTGCGCTTTTTGTGGTGGCAAAAAACTGGAAAAGGAGGATATGTCCTTCAATTGGGGAATGGCCGAACAAATTGTGGTATATGCTAGTGATGGAATACTATTGTGCTAAAAGGAATAACAAGCTGGAGAAGTTCCAGGTGAACTGGAAAGACTTCCAGGAACTGATGCAGAGTGAAAGGAGCAGAGCCAGAAGAACATTGTACACAGAGACTGATATACTATGGTAAAATCGAATGTAATGGACCTCTGTACCAGCAGCAATACAAAAACCCAGGACAATTCTGAGGGATTTATGGTAAAGAATGCTACCGGCATCCAGAGGAAGGACTGCAGGAGAGGAAACATATAAGAAAAACAGCTGCTTGAACGCAAGGGTTGGGGTGGACATGATTGAGGATGTGGACTCGAAACTACCACACCAATGCAACTACCAACAATTTGGAAATAGGTCTTGATCGAGGACACATGATAAAACCAGTGGAAATGTGTGTCGGCCATGGGTGGGAGGAATGCGGGGGGTGAAGGGGAAAGTAGGAGCATGAATCATGTAACCATGTTAAAAATGAATATTAATAAATGTTTAAAATTTTAAAAAAAAGACTGAGAGATATGGAAGTAATAGCAGCGAAGTCAGTTAAAAAAATGATTGTACTACTAATAGTTAGCATTTATATAGCACTTTAATGCTTGCAAAGTGCTTACAAATAACATCTTATTTAATCTTAACCCTGGGAGGTAGGTGATATTAGTAACTCATTTTATAAGTAAGGCAAAGAGAAGTTAAGTGATTTCTCTGGGATCACACAAAACTAATAAATGTCTCAGGCTATTCACAACCTATGATCCATTCACTGTATCACCTAGCTATCTACCTTGAAGATAGATCTTAAAAATAAGAATTTTTCTAGGTGATCACCCAGGTGCCACCTAGTGTATGTCACAAAAGAACTAGATATTCCAAAATCTATGAGTTATAGAACTGACAGACCCTCTCCTCCTATGAAAGAAGAAGTTATACTACAGCTGAAGACAAGAAGATGATAACCGAAGAAGCAGCAATTGCAGAAATACATAATGAGAATTGAATGGTGGACTACATTGGCTTCCATGATCAGATAACTAGAAGTTCTGTAACGCTGGAGATCTGATTTGTCCTGGCTATATATATTACCTAGGTAAATGCCCTCCATGCATATGAGTTTGTCCTACAGTTCCTTACTTGGATGTCTCTTCATGAGCACTACCTAGCTATTTGTGTACCTTGGGTTTGTCCCTCTCCCATCAGTCATGGGTCAACCTATGGAAGAGTATGTTGTGTGTATGTGGGAAATCTTGCTATATATCTTCCTATACTATTTAATCAATTGTCCTTTGGTTCAAAAAACATATTGGCATCTTTTTTTTTTTTTCATCACCTTCATTTCTCAATAAGAATTCATTTCCTCCCCTCTTTCCTGAGAGTCATCCTTTATAAAAGAGAAATAAAAAGCAGCTCTGCAACATTAACAATACAGCAATTTAATTCAACATTTTCTTTATTGTTCTACATCTGTAGACTCCTGCAAAGAAAAAGGGAAGTACATTCTCTATATCTTTTTATCAGGTCCAAACTTGATTGTTGTATATGAATATTCTTGTTTTTGCTTTTCTTGCTACTTATGTGATCTTTCCTCCCTAATTCTACATATTTCACTTTAAATATCTTTTATTTTAAACTGTGTCCTCTTATTTACTAATAAAAAAATTGGTGGGGACTAAACTATGGTTTTTGGATCAATGTTGTCCCACATTTATGGAATATTCTGACCTGGCTTAATATTAATAAGTTCACATATGATGTGGTCCTGGATACTTCAAATGAATAAAAATGTTCCCCACTTATGTATATAACTTTTTTAAACACACAAGAAAGCTATTGTGATCACTAATATATACATTTGAATTATCCTATTAGAGTTCATTGTAAAGTGTTGCTCAATTCATAGAAGCTTTTTTCATTGTGTATTTTCTCAATCAAGAGACAAAATTACTACTGCTAGACATTCAAAAAAATTTTTATGTTGAAAAGGAGGCCTCACATTTGAAAACTCTAGCATAGAATACAGGTTCTTTAAAAACATATGAAAATTGTTTACAAATACATTGTGATCCTGTAAAAAGGAATTCTTTATTCCTTTTTTAATTTAATGGGGGACCTAGAGGTCCTCTTACCATGGAGATGTGTAAGGATTAACCAGCCCACAGTGACAGGAAATAGAAACCATAGAGACAGGAAGGAGAAGCCATAGAGACAGGAAGTGAGGTAAGAAAAGACTTTAAAAGGGGACAACATTAGTTGGTCTGTGTGTCAGTTGCAGGGAAATTGGCTGCTGGGAGTGTATTGGGTTGGGTTGGATTGGGCCGGATTGGGTTGGAACTTTGTGCGGTGGTTGTTATTAGCAGTAGTTATAGGCAGTTATTGGTAGATGTAGGCAGTTTTAGGTAATAATTATAGATAATTATATATGCATATATTCTTTTCTTTCTCTGCCTCTTTCCTATATGTCTCTCCTTTACTATATTCTTCTCTGTTTTAATTAAACTAAATTGTTAATTATTTAAAGCTGTTAGAAGTTTTCTTTTCTTTGGCATAAGGGGATAATATTAATTTACAAGTCTACTATATTCTCATTAAAACTTAAATTATTAAAAGCTGCTTTCTTATATTGTCAAAACTCCTAATTTAACCTTTACAGTCCTCTTAACTATTTTATATGAGTCCTATGGACCTTTAGCAAAAAAGTATTGAGATTCTAGTTTCAGCTAAATGAAAAGTGCTGATTAAGCACAAGTGATTTCCCAGAAGCTGCTATGTCTCTCTCTTTAAAAAAAATTAATTTTCTCAATTAACAAGCATTTGTTTTCTTATTTTCTCTCCCTCCCATTCATCCTTTGAACAACAACAAAAGAGAAAAAAGGAAGGAAGGAAGGATAGTCAAGCAAAACAAATTCCCATATTGGTTGTGTCCAGAAATATATCTTCCATTCTGCCCAATGAATCCATCTCTCTTGTCAGAAGGGAGGTAGCATATTTCATCACTGGTCCTCTGGAATCATAGCTGGTCATTGTCTTGATCAGAATTCTCAAGTCTTTCAAAGTTGTTTTTCTTTATAATGTTGTTACTGTATAAACTGTTCTCTTGATTCTACTCATTTTACTCTCCATCATTTCATATAAGTATTCCAGGGTTTCTATGAAGCTTTATTTTATCATTTTAATGGTACAATAATATTTTATCATATTTATACTATCCTTAGTTCTGCTCTTCTCCAATTGATGGACAGCATCACAGTCATATACTATAATTTGTTCAGTCATTCCCCAATTGATGGACAGCTCCTTTAGTTTCCTGTTCTTTGCCTCAACAAAAAAAAGCTAACATAAAAAAATTTCATACATATGGGTTGTTTTTCTTTTTCTTTGATCTCATTGGGGTCACAAAAATCTTTGTATATCATATGTCTCTGGGTCACCTCAATCTCTGGTCATACAAGTCCTTAATATTGCCATTCGTACCACTTCTCCCCCATGTCTTTTTCTATTGCTATTTGGACTGTCTGAAATTATGCATCACCTGGAGAATATTGTTTCTTTTTTCCTTTTTAAAGACCTGGACTGTTTCAGCAGATGGCAGTTTAGGACTATTGAAAACCCTGCCCACTTTGCCCAAAACAGTCCATTCTATTCTCTTAATACCACCTAACAATTCTCAGACCTTTTCATTTTATACCTGAAACTCCTGTCCCAGACAAAGGTACCAAGTGCTATTAGTCATAATAGATCTCATAGTATACATTCCTAGGTATTTACTTAATCTGGTGACTAATATTTCCCAATTCAATTGAGAAAATAGAAAATAGTAAGATTGACTCTCCCAAGGCTTATGCGACAATGGTGGGAAACAGATATTTGATAGGCACGTGGGGATGCTGTTTTCACTGTATTACAGTACTGAAAGAGGAAATTCACTGAACTATTTATTACACAAGAGTCTAATCTATTCATAACAAACAGCATCACTATGAGAATCACCAATTAAAAAAAAAACATCCTGATCTCCTAAACAATGCCCCATTTGTCATCATTATTTGGTAAGTATCCATTAGAATTCATCCCACACTTCTGACAGCAGAAGAACTAGAGTGGCACCTTGGAGTTTGTTGTAATAAAAATTGAACTTTACAGTAAAAATCCCTGCATAATGAAGGAATTTCCAGTCTGAACTATGACGACCCTTTATTCAAAACAAAATTCAATACACTAAGGTGCCACAATAATAAAAAAAAATTGAGACAGAACCTCCAGGGAGTTCATTGTAATAGTACCTGACCTTCAGTATCCTGAATTAATTCATACTAGTTTCAAGGGTACTTTTTTTTTCTTTTTATTTTAAACCCTTAACTTCTGTGTATTGACTTATAGGTGGAAGAGTGGTAAGGGTAGGCAATGGGGGTCAAGTGACTTGCCCAGGGTCACACAGCTGTGAAGTGTCTGAGGCCGGATTTGAACCTAGGACCTCCTGTCTCTAGGCCTGGCTCTCAATCCACTGAGCTACCCAGCTGCCCCCTCAAGGGTACTTTTAAGCTAATCAATAATAATAATTATGATCCAGGGGCATAAAATAGTTGATAGACTTTCTATAGTACATTTCAAAGAATGACTTTAAAATGGGAAAGACTATTCCAGAGGCTTAATAGAATGTTAGCACTATAAGGTACCTTAGATTAGCTCCTTTATTTTACATGTCAGGAAACTGGGGTTGATTGGCTTATTCAGTCACATAGCAATTAGTGGAAAATCAGTGTTGTGTATTGTTCAGTTCACTGTATTATCTTTAGATATTTATTTTAACTTTATAAAATAACTTGATATGGGGAATATAATTTGAATGACTTTTGAAATTTTACAACTTAACACTTAATTTGGTTTTATTCTGGAGTTAACTTCTCCAACTAGATAGCACAATGGATAGAACACTGTTTCTAGTGTCAAGAAGACCTGAGTTCAAATCCAGCTTCAGACACTTGCAAAATTGTATGTATGACTCTAAGGAAAGTCATTTTACCTCTGTTTACCATAGTTTCCTCAATTACAAAGTGGGGGTAACAGCACCTCCCTCACAGTGTTGTGAAAGTCAAATGCAGTAATATTTGTAAAAGTGCTTAGCCCAGTGCCTGGCACTCAGTGAGCTCTCTATAAATGCTTATTCCTTTCCCTTCTCCCTTTCTTCTCAGTCCAGTGCTCATTTCACCCTTATCATGCTGCCCATGGATGCCTCCCCTTACTCAGAACATTTCATTTTCTTGAGATCCCATCTCTATTATGCTCTGTGGAACCCCATAACTGTTTTTGTATGGCCCATGAGCTAAGAATGGTTTTTATATTTTTAAGTGGCTGAAAAAAGAAGAATATTTCATGACACATGGAAATGATATGGAATTCAAATTTGTGCCCATAAATAAGGTTTTATAGGAACACAGCCATGTTAATTTGTTTCTGTATTGTCTATGTTTGCTTTTACACAATAAGGGCAGAGTCACGTGGTTGCAACAAACACCATCGTGGTGCTCTCACTGTTTCCCACTTCTGCTTAGTATACTACCAACACAGTTGTAACTCAATAGCATTTCAAGAACCATCACATTGTTTTAGCTATCAGTGTACTCATTATGTCAAAACATGGAAAGAAGAGAAAAAAAAGCTTCATAATAATTTGTAGAGTTCAGAGTCAAGATTGAAAATTTTCTGAAATGAGAACCTCTTTCAAATAGTATTATTAAATATAAAAGCTCATTGGCTTTTGCTGCAGACTTGATAATGTTTCTTAATGGATTCAGTCTAAAATATGAGAGTCAGAGGAAAAAGAAGAGGTGTGAAAGAGATGCTATTGAGGCAGGAATGACAGGACTTGGTGACTAACTAGAGATGGTACTTAAGAGAAACAAAATGAAACACTTAACAGACTGCAGCACCAAGGTTAGCATATAAGGATGCTGATCAAATGTACTTGCATTCTGTTCAGTAGGCTTCTAAAGGAGGCAGAAAGGGGGCAGAGAGGTGGCTCATCAGATAGAGCACCAGTCCTGGAGATGAGAGGTCTGGGGTTCAAATCTGACCTCAGATACTTCATAGCTGTGTGACCCTGGACAAGTATCTTAACTCCTATTGCCTAGCCCTTATTACTATTCTACCTTGAAACCAATACACAATATTGATTCTGAGATAGAAGGTAAGGGTTAAAAAATTAAAACAAAGGAGAAGTAGACAGAACATTGAGTTTGGAGTCCAGAGACTTGGTTGAATCATGGCTCTATTATTTACTAGTCATGTACCCTTAATAACATAATTTTATATTCATACACCCTCATGATTAAACTAGCCTAGAATAAGTCATTTAACCTTTCTGAAATGGGAGCACTGCACTATCTTCTGGTATAGAGAAATAAGGCAAAATGTAGATAATGGGGAGGAATAACAGGGATAAATGATGATAAAGGGAATGGCTGAGTTAAGGAAATGAATAGGCAATCTTGGTATAGGGAGGAGTAAAGGGGTTAGGTGAGTAATGAAAAGAATGAATGGGAATATAGGAGGGGCTGCTCAAACAGGCTGATCACTGAGGCTAGAGATTGAGGGTACTTGGAGGAAATAAGGCTGGGTTCTTCAGGCAGGGAAAGGGTTTCTCTTGTTAATTTCTAAAGTCCTTTGAGGGAGGAGTCAAAGAAGGCTCCTCCTGCCAGTGAAACTGAATGTCTGCAGGAAGTCTCAACTGGGTACTTCCTGCCCAAGATGGATGCCTAGGTTTTCCTCAAGAAATAAAAGGAAAGTAATTTCTTCCCACTTCACCCTTTGCTTTAATATTCAATACAATGATTCACCAGAGGCTTTGTATAGGTAACAAGGGGGATTTATTGATGGCAGGGATAAGTTGAGAGAGAGAGGGTTTCAGGGTTTTGTAACTGCTGCTAGGGAGAAAACTGATGCTGGGAGAAGGGTCACAGAGATGGGAGTCAGACTGAGAGAGGCCCTGAAGTAAAGTATTTATCAGATCACTAAATAAGGGGGTGGCTTGATTTAAGGATATCCTACTTCTCTACAGAAGCTAAACCCACAATGTCCAACCACCAAAACCACCCTTCCTCTCAGGGCCCAATGGGGAAATTCAGGGAAACAGGAGGGATATAAATGGAGAGATCAGGGAGAGGTCCAGAGAAATCAGGCTAGGTCCAAATGCCCCAAAGAAAATAAGCACAGGCCAAGGCAGAAGCCAACAAGCAAAAACTACAGGCAAAAGCCCCCCATTTGGAGCTTCAGGACTCTTTATAGTCCCAGGTTCCAACTGCTTTTCTGTGAACATTCTAAAACTTCTAACTGCCAGGGCTGTTACAGTTGAATTTGCAAAAGCAAAAAGCTTCTGCTGTAACCCTGCATTACATTTCCTCATTAGTGTCATTGTGAGGAGAGTGTGTAATACACTGTAAAGTGACATACAAATATGACTTACTTTACTCTGGTGCTGCCAGAGGGTCAATCATAAACCAATGGGCTTTGAGACCTTGGTCAAGTCATTAACTTTTCTAAGCCTCAGTGTTCCCATTTTGTCAAGTGAGGAATATGATATCTTTCATATTAACTTGACAGGATTGTTTTGAGAATCAACTGAGATGATGAAAATACTTTGAAAATGATTGAGATAGAGTGCGTAATGGACAGATGACCAGCCTTGGAGGCAGGAAGACACAGATCCAAGCTAGTTGTGTGTCCACATACAGATTATTTAAGTTCTCAGTAACACCAGGTAAGTAAATGACCTAGTATTGTTGATTTGCATTGGTGGAAGGAGCTGCCACCCCAGGAGGTAATCACATTAGTGGAGTCAAGTCCAGACCAAAAAGAAGGGGTGTGTGTGTGTGTGTGTGTGTGTGTGTGTGTGTGTGTGTGTGTGTGTAAAGTTATTCAGAAAAGTTAAGGGTTTGGAAAGCAACTGCTATTCATAGGTTCTAGTACCATAGGTACTTTGTCTTTTAGAATATAAGCACTTAGAATTGCTATATTTAACCAGAACCAACCTAGATATTTGCCTCCAAGATGAAAGATGTTTGCCCGAAGTATCCTCATCTCATTGAATAATCCATAATGATTCTCTTATCTATGAATTAATCCAAATCTATTTTGAAAGCTATTTCTACTGTTGGAATATACTGATATGGTATGTCAAGAAGACTTGGGTTCAAATCCCAATGCAAATACTTACTAACTATGCAAACTGGGACAAATCACTTCTACAATGTGTAAAATGAGGAAGTTGGACTTCTAGCTCCAAATTTATGACTCTATGATTCTTTTTTAAAATTTTAAATGTTTTAATTATAATAACAAATTTCCACATGAGTTTTCTGAAGTTATATAATCCAAATTATTTCCCTCCCCTCTTTCTTTCTCCCCTCCCAGAGCTGGCAAGCAATTCAAACTGGGTTGTACATGTATTATCATGCAAAATATATTTCCATATTATTCATTTGTGTCATTTGAAATTATTGTAAGCCCTGGAAGACTACATCTCCCAGGACTCTCTCTGCTACAACTTCCCCTGACAGCTCCCATGTCCTTTGGGGGAGGTGTCAGGGAAAGTATAAAAGGGAAAGTTTGGCACCTTTTCTCCCTCTCTATGCTGGAAGCTCAGCTCTCAACCTTGGAGGCTGGCTGGGCTCTCTCTGACCCTGGAGGTGGGTTAGCTCTCTCCACCCTGGAAGCAGCACTCTCTACCCTGAACGTTCCACAGTATTGCAATTAGTGTGTACAGTGTTCTCCTAGTTTTGCTTATTTCATTCTGCTTCAGTTTATGTAGGTCTTTCCAGCTCTTTCTGAAACTATCCTGTTCATCATTCCTTATAGCTCAATAGTATTCCATCACCATCATATACCACAATTTATTCAGCTATTCCTCATTTGAGAGGCATTCCTTTAATTTCCAATTCTTTACTACCACAAAGAGAGCAGCTATCAATATTTCTGTACAAACAGGTCCTTTAAAAAAAACAACTCTGGGATACAGACTTAGTAGTGGTATTGTTGGATCAAAGGCTATGCTTTGTTTTATAGCCCTTTAGGCATAATTCCAAATTGCCCTCCAGAATGGTTAGATCAGTTTACAAATTCACCAGCAATGCACTAGTGTCTCAATTTAGCCACATCCCCTCCAACATTGATCATTTTCCTTTACTTCCATATTGGCCAATCTGATAGGTGTGAGATGGTACCTTGGCATTATTTGAATTTGCATTTCTCTAAGCCAGAGTTGGGACATTTTTTTATATAAGCATTGATAGCTTTGATATCTCCATCTGAAAACTTCCTATTCATATCCTTTGACCATTTATCAATTGAGGAATGACTTAGATTCTTATAGATTTGACTTAGTTCTTTATGTATTTGAAAAATGAGACCTTCATCAGAGAAATTTGTCATAAAATTTGTTCCCAGTTTATTATTTCCCTTCTAGTCTTGATTGCATTCATTTTGTTTGTACACCTTTTAAATTGGATATAATAAAAATCATTCATTTTACATCTTGTAATGTTCTCTATCTCTTGTTTGGTCACAAATTCTTCCTTTCTCCATAGATCTGACAGGTAAAACTAGTCTATGCCCCCCTAATGTACTTTAATATAACTCTTTATGTTTAAAGAATCTATGATTCTAGTGGGAAGAATGAAGACTGAGAAGTTGAGAGACTTTAGTTCTAGTCCCAGTTTTCCCATTTACTACCTCTTTAATCTTGGGTAAGTTCACTTAATTTGTTTGCCTGGGCCTCATTTTCCTCATCCATAAAATGGGAATAATAAAACCTGTTCTATTTATCTTATTAAGTTGTGACAATCCAATGAGACAATGTGTACAAAAATACTGAAAAAATTAAGTCTTTCAGAAATATGAAGTATTTGGAGTCAGGAAGACCTAGGTTCTGGACTTATATCAGACACAAATTGTCTCTGTACAAGACATTTAACCTCCCAGTGTTCCAGACCAGTCTCTATAACTCTGTGCTGTAGAGCAAATTCTGAATTGCTTCGGTAGAGGGAGATTTTTCACATGGTGCTTTCCAGTGAATATTCCCCACACCAATAAATTCTCAGTTCTGGACAAAAAGAAAATCAGAAAGTATTATTTATTTGAAAAGTTGTCAAACTCCTATATATGCACACACCCACACATACATACCCATACACAAATGTGTATGTGTGCACATATATATGTATATCTGCAGTTAAATTTTAAATGATATTTTGAAATCCAAATGTTGCCATCATAAGATTACAATTAAGAATAGTACTACTTGTAGGGAATGTTGGTAAATATTTTAATAAGGAGGGAGAGGTGGGATGACATGCTTAAATTTAATCTGCATTATTAACATTTTCTCTATTCACTTTCTTAAATCTAGACATTCGACAAAAAAAATTAAATAAATTGAGCCCTGGTTTCTAGCTTTGCTGATTTCCATGGTGTAAAAAATTGATGCTAATAATTTAACAATTGGTGAGCAAATCAGAGTTCTTTTGGACTCCTTCTTTCTGTTTCTCTCTTTACACAAAACAAAGAGCTCTACAGAACCTTTTTTTAACTCTCATTCATCATTTCATATTTAATTGGAGGTACTTAATAATAAACTATGATGGAAATATAGTATGGACTAAATAAATTGTTGGAATGAATGAATAAAAAACATTAAGTGCCAAGGTATAGTGCTAAGTGAGGGGATACAAATACAAAAATGAGATAGTCCTTGTCTGTAAGGATTAGTGGTGGTGGTGGGGATCTTATAGAAGATAAGGATGGCCAGGAAAGGGAGTTTGGGTCTAAAGATTCACAGGGATGATATGTGGATTCATAGAGCCAGAGACTGGATTACTGTTTCCAAAGAAAGGTGAAAAATGGGGCAACACTGGGGGTGAGGAAGGAAACATATGGGAGTAACAGGGTAGATGGCAGGATTCTTGGGATGAATAAGTGGCTGGGATGTTCAGAACAGGCTGTTCTAGAACCAGCTGCATACATTGAGCTAGTACTGACACTTACTCATCAATTAGTTTAGCTCAACCTTAAGACAGGGTTCCATCAGAGGTGGGAAGGGGATATCAGCAAGGAGGTTTGTAACACTCTTAGAATTTAAAGCTGGACAGGATGAGAAGCAGGGTCATGGGACAAAAGTTCTTAAAAGTTCTTAAATTGTGTCATGGACCTCTTTGACATTCTGGCAAAGCATTCTCATAATACTGTTTTTTTAAAAAAAACATTTATTAATATTTATTTTTTAGAAAAGTTAACATGGTTACATAATTCATGCTCTTCATAATGCTGTTTTAAAATGCATAAAATCAAACACACAGAAAGGGAACCAATTAAATGGAAAATAGCTATCTATATTTAAATACACCTATATCTACATAGATATAGATGGCAGATATATAGATCTAGGTCTGTAGATCTATATAGCTATATCTAAACAAATCTAGATATATCTACTTCTATGTGTATACACACACACACACACACATAAAGTTCATTGATGCCAGGTTTAGGACCCTTAGAAAGAATCTTTAAAAGCAATTCCAGTGCTGTGACTCTATGATTAGGGAGGCAGCCTGATATAGTATAGGAGAAACTAGTCTTGGGAGTCAGGATGCTTGGGTTCAAGTCTTGCCCACTTCTTCCATGGGACCTTGGATGAGTCACTTAGCTGCCTTGGACTCCATGTTCTCATCTGTTAAAGAAAGACATTGGACTAAATTATGCCTTCTGGCTCTAATGTTCTGGAATTAATAAAGGATAAAAAAAAAATTCCAATAAGGTCCAGACTTACAGTGACACAGAAGAAAGAGAAGGAGGAATGACTAACATACTGCTGTCATAAAAGAATGATGTTGAGTCATTACATGAGACAAACTTATTCCCCAACACCCTTGTAATGTTTTCTCCAAGTTCCTCGGTGCTGACCTCTCTGGCTTTGAACATCCTGTTACAGCTGGCTCCAGGATTCCTTCCTAGCTCTTGGATTTGGTTCCCCCATGAACCAGACTTGTTTTGACCTGGCCTTCTGCTTATTTCCTCTAATCGTGATTTGGTTCATGCCCTTATTTTCTCAGATGATTCTCTCCCAGGGAATTGCTTCTCTCCCAGCAATAAGTAGGTCTTATTTCCTTTGGGATGGCAATCAGTCAGCAGTTCAGCCAGGACTGGCATCCAGATCTCCTGAATCCCTTGTCTGCTACAACATACTTTCAAACTTTTCTTAGGTTACTTAGCTAGCATAGGACTTTAAAAATTTTTTTTATTTTATTTTGAATATTTTCCCATAGTTACATTTTTCATGTTCTTTCCCTCTCCCTCTACCCACCTTGTAGCTGACACACAATTCCACTGGGTTTTACATGTATCATTGATTAAGACCTAATTTCATATTATTGATAGTTGGATTAGAGTTATCGTTTAGTGTCTACATCCCCAATAATATCCCCATCAGCCCATGTGTTCAAGCAGTTGTTTTTCTTCTGTGTTTTTACTCCCACAGATCTTCCTTTGAATGTGGCTAATTTTCTTTCTCATAAGTCCCTTAGCCTTGCTCTGGATCCTTACATTGCTGCTAGTAGAGAAGTCTATTATGTTCGATTGTACCACAGTATATCAGTCCCTGTAAACAACGTTCTCCTGGATCTGCTCCTTTCACTCTTCATCAATTCCTGGGTGTCT
Organism: Gracilinanus agilis; assembly: GCF_016433145.1. Classification (NCBI taxonomy): domain Eukaryota; kingdom Metazoa; phylum Chordata; class Mammalia; order Didelphimorphia; family Didelphidae; genus Gracilinanus; species Gracilinanus agilis. The sequence continues at coordinate 341,616,659 of NC_058130.1, read as the reverse complement.
TTCCAGTTCACATGGAATTCCTTCTGTTTGTTATTCCTTTCAGCATAATAATATTCCATTACCAACAGATACCACAGCTTGTTCAGCCTTTCCCCAATCGAAGGGCATCCCCTCATTTTCCAATTTTTTGCCATCACGAAGAGCGAGGCTATGAATATTTTTGTACAAGTCTTTTTTCTTATTATCTCTTTGGGGTATAAATCAAGCAGTGCTATGGATGGATCAAAAGGCAGATAGTCTTTTTTTTTTTTTTAAGTCTATTGAGAGTTTATTTTTCTTCATTTTCTAAATTATCTTAGATTGAACAATATTGTGTTTTAATCTTCATACCTATTAGCCCTGTAATGTATGAATTCATGATGGGTTTTAAAAGTGATCCATTACAAAAAAAGATGCCCCCAAAACCTATTTTTATTGAAATTTTAAACGATTCCATCACAAAATAATATTTTAAAAAGTTGCTTCTCCAAGCAAAGTTCAGGGGTATCTGTTATGTAGATGGCATTGTATTTTAGAATGACAGCTCTGTCCTTCTGATGGCTCTTCCCTTCTTCAGCTGCCTTGTCTTTCTCCATCTACTCATCTTGAAACCTTAGCTTGTTTAAATTATGGCACAGCTCAGCATATCTGTCAGGCTGATCTAAAACTGATTATTTCACCTTTTGGTTAGGTTTTCCCCCATTCTGCTTCCCACTTTGTGGTTGGTGAACACTTAGAATGTTGAGAACTGGCCCACTGTGTATCCATTTTTGGTTTTCCATAAATGATGTTGATTTTCAAAGCCCCCATTTAAACAGGCTTTCAGGTCCCTTTCCTGAATTTTTAACAGGCTCCATTGAAAGGTCTTAAACCCACAACTAAGGCAGCAGTAATCCTTCAATATTCACAATGTCTAGTTCAAAACCAATTTCATGTTGTCCAGAGGGCACATCCCATGAATTCTCCTTGGTAAATAAGCATTCTAGAAACATCCAATGAAGAGTTAACTAAACCAGCAATATGGCTTCACTGTATAGACGAGAAATTTAATATCCAAAAAAATTCTCATATAGCTTTAATCACCAAGTTCCTCGATGCATATTCCATTTCTCTTCCCTTTGTCCATGAAATTTTTCTTTTTCCCAGGCAAATCTGTTTCATCTCTCTTGTTATTTTGAGTGTCATGTCTACTCTTTAGCAGTCTCTTTTTCATCTTTAACTTTGTCTTCTTGGGGGATTCAGTACTTATTATGAAACAACTATTCTCCACTAATTTGACATCACAGTCATCTTGATCACCCAACTGGTTTTCTACATTGGGTTCTTCTATAGGAGAAATAGATTCATCATCATCATCTAAATATTTATATCTCCATACACCAAAGTCTTCTTTGTCTAAATCTTCACCAGCATCCAGATGCTTCAAAGTCTCTCTGAGGTGGGATTCATATTTCTGTTCCTTAACATAGTTGAAAAACCCTCTTGCAACTGCTTGCTTTCATTGTTTACTAATGAACTAGTTGAAGCCAAAGGTAAAATGGATTAGAAGATATATTTTCAAGAGAGGCTTTCTTCAAAATCCTTTCCAAATTCTCAGTTCTATCCATCACTCTTGGACTTAATAATCACGCGCTTTCTTTCTCACTAACAACAAAAACAACGTAGCTCCCAGAAGCGCAGGAGGAAGAAGCTGCAGATAGTCTTTTAAAGCCCTTTGGGCATAGTTCCAAATTAGCATAGGACTTTTGAAGGAGTATAGGGCAGCTAGGTGGTGTAATGCATAGAGTGTAGTGTCTGAAGTCAGGAAGACTCATTTTTCTGGGTTCAAATTTGACCTCAGACATTTTCTAGATGTGTGACCCTAGGCAAGTCACTTAACCATGTTTGCCTCAGGTCCTCATTTATAAAGTGGGCTGGGGAAGGAAATGACAAACCACTCCAGAATATTTGCCAAGAGTACTCCAAATAGCTGGACAGGGAAGGGGTGTGGTATGATTTCCAGACAGTAGAGGGCCACATTAGCCTATATATAGAGACATTAGAAAAAGAAAAATAAAGCTCTCGGTTCTATTGAAAGTGGGATTGATAACTTCAGGAATTGATGTTTGAGATTTGCTGGATTCAGATTGTGTTTCAAATTCACCATGATTCTAATTCAGGGCTTGGGAAATTTCAAGAATTTTACATATTGTTTTATAGGATGTCAAAAAGTCTTCATAAGGCAAACTAATTGTCTAGTATTTGAATTCAAAGCACACATATATGCCATGTGTGTGAAACCAAAGAACCCAAAAGTTAAAAATTCCTGAGCTAAGTACTTAGAGGAAATAGCTGGAATTGTTCTCAGATGAACTTAAATTCAGTAAGTCCACAAGAATCTATTAATCATTTACATGTGCTAAGAACATGTGCTAAATGCTGGTAACAAAAAGAAAAGCAAAAAATAGTCCCTATCCTCAAAGAATTCACATTCGAATAGTGGAGCCAACGTAGACATCTGTGTCATAAGTATTTTCTGGGAACATTCTTCCAAAGCAAGGCTGTTTACATGCCCATTCAGGATTCTATGGATACCCAAGAGAGGTTAGAAAGTCTGTCCTCTACTGCTATGGGTTCAAACTTCCTTAGATGTGTTCTCTGCCTACTTAGTAGCCACCAATGACTTAGCACCATAGTTCCATTTAACCAATTAACCAACCATTTAACCAACCAAAAAAAGCTAATTTTTTACTTCTATTTATTTTATTGCTATGTATTTCAAAGATAGAGCAAGAAGTACAAACATTTTCTCTGACTCTCAACCTTAGGTCTATGGTGGCAAACCTATGGCATGTGTGCCAGGGAGGGCACTCAGAGCCCCTCTCTGTGGGCATGCACACTGTCACCCCAGCATGGGGTTCACCAGAGTTCATTATTAGAAAGCCAGAGGGATGAGGGGCTGGGCTGCTCCTCTCATCCCAGTCTGAGGACATTTCTCAGATCACTCTCCCCTCTAAAAGGTTCACCATCACTGCCTTAGGTGACATACTCTTCCCTTGTTCTCTCCACTATACCTGGAATGGCCAAATACCAAATCATAATGTGGATGTGAAAAAGCAATATTGCTGTCCTGAGGGGAGAGAGGGAGAATGTTTATCTTGTTGTTTGCCTTTTCCTCTGTGTAATATCCTAGAAGGAGTAGAGGATGGGCATCTGGAATCAGAAAGCATGGGTTCAAAATCTGGTTCTATTTTTCCTACCTAAATGACTGCGAGCAAGTCTTGGTGTCCTAATTCATAAAAAGAAAGAAGCTGGATTCAGCAATTTCTTAAGTCCCTTTTGGCCTTAAATCTCATAAGGTCAAAGTCAAGAGTTTCAGTATGAATTCCCTATCTTTTGTCCTTTCAATAGAGAGACTGCAGGAAGGCTCTTCTCAGGAGTCAAAGTGGGTGGCAGGAGATTCAGGGAGCAGGACATATCAAGAGTTTCATATAAGAACTTTAAATAGCCTGTCTGATACCTCAGTTTACAATGGAAGTCTGTTGCACTGGACTGAAATATTATGCCAATGGTAATCCTAGAAAACTGACTCACTTAACTGGTGAGTTTCTAATCCCTAAAATAAATTGATCCTGAAACATGTAATTCTTTCCCACAGTAAGTCAGAGGATGAAAGATGGTACATTTAAAGCTGGGAAAATACTAAGCTTCAGTGAGTAACCATTTCAGCAATATACTTGTTATGTAATAGAAACTCATTGCTTTGGAAAATTAATTGTGACAGTACTTGCGCTTTTAACAATGCTTTCCCTCAATACTATTTCAGCTAGATAAACAGTATAAGCACTCTATCATATAAAACATTAAGCCAATATAATCCAACATCACCAATCAAGGAAGTCATACTCTAATTCTCATCATGGTATGGAGGGTATCCTAGGTCCTCTATGACATCAAGTATAAGCATTAGAATTTTTACCAAACTAGAAAGGCTTGGATTGGAATAAAGGTTTGATGACAATGTGTATGTTACCTGATAATGATCCTAAAAAGCAGAGTGGCTCATCACCAGAATGTTTTCTACTAGGGGATGATTCTTCCTCCTTCCCATAGTTAACAAAGATATGTATTTTTGGAAAGATATTTCATAGTAGAAATAGCCTTGAATTTGGAGTCAGAAGACGTAGGTTTGAATTCTGACAGTCATTACCCTATGTACTCTTGGGTAAATTACTTCTTCTCTTTAGGATTCTATTTCCTTATCTGTAAGATGAGAAGCTTGAAATGGATAACATCTAAAGTTACTTTCAGGTCTAAAATTGCTACAATCCATTATACTATAGTTGCTTTCTGTTTTGAGGCATAAAATATACAAAATAATATTGTAGGTCTATTATTTCTGAATTGCAATATAGAAATTAAAAGAATCAAGAAGTCAAAGATCAGAGAACTCAGGAAACGACAAAAAAATTAACCCCTGAAACATTATCTCTCCCTTTGCCCCAACAAAGAAAAGAACTTGATACTTGCATGAAATTGACAATTAAGAAATAAGCCACTAAAAATTTAAGAAATTAATAAGTGAAAGAAAAAGGACCTAATCAAAGCCTCTTTGGAAATAAAGAGCAGAGTTCCAATTGTGAATTAGAAGAGAGTAAAATTAAAGCATTCACTTCTAAAACTTTGAAGGAAGATGGAAAATTAGCAAAAATCCAAAAGAGTTCTTGGAAGAGCAATATATTATTATTTTTCAAAACCCTTACCTTCCATCTTGGAGTCAATACTGTCTTTTGGCTCCAAGGTAGAAGAGTGGTAAGGGTAGGCAATGGGGGTCAAGTGACTTGCCCAGGGTCACACAGCTGGGAAGTGTCTGAGGTCAGATTTGAACCTAAGGCCTCCCGTCTCTAGGCCTGGCTCTCAATTCACTGAGCTACCCAGCTGCCCCCAGCAACATTTTTTTAATTTAATTTTTTAAAACTTCACCATCACTGTCACCAAAAATATTTAAAATAAATAAACTATTAAAAAATATGTGCTAAATCACAAACTACACATTGTTTATAACTTGTTTAAAATTTTGTAAATTATATATGTATGCTAATACAAATATATTCTATTTTTGAGTTCCCTTTGGATTTGTTTTACTTTAATACTTTTCCCTTGATTTTGCAGCTGTTGTATGTTTTTTGAAAAATGTAATCACAGTATATATTATTCTTATTCTCTTTTCTTTGGAAGACCTTTAAAAAGACTTTTAAAACATATGAGAGATGTTGAGAAAAAAACTGAAAAAATTAAAACAATGCAAGAAGATATAGAAAATTATGAAAGAAAGGTTAGCCAATTAGAAAAAGAAATAAAAAAACTTACTGAATACTTCTTCAAGAATTAGAATTAGGCAAGAGGAAGCTGATAACTTCTTTTTTTTTATTTTTATTTTTTATTTATTTTATTTTTAAAACCTTAACTTCTGTGTATTGGCTCCTAGGTGGAAGAGTGGTAAGGGTGGGCAATGGGGGTCAAGTGACTTGCCCAGGGTCACACAGCTGGGAAGTGTCTGAGGCCAGATTTGAACCTAGGACCTCCTGTCTCTAGGCCTGACTCTCAATCCACAGAGCTACCCAGCTGCCCCAGGAAGCTGATAACTTCTTAAAACAACAAGAAATAAAACTAAATAACAAAAATGGAAAAAGATAGGAACAATATTTTAACAAAATAAATAAACTGGAAAACAGATTGAGAGGAGATAATATAAGAATTATTAGAATATCTGAAAGTTCTCATAAAAAATGTTTAAACACTATCCTCTAAGAAGTTATTAAAGAAAGTTGCCTTGGAGTTTTAGAATCAAGATAAAGGTAGAACTTGAAAACATTTACTGATCACCACCTATAAGATATCTCTACAGGAAAACTCACAGGAACATTTTAGCTAAGTTTTGTAAGTCTCAGATTAAGAAGAAAATACCTCAAAACAACTAAGAAGAAACAACTTAAATACTGTGGAGACATGATAAAGGTAACACAAGATTTAGCAGCTTCTACAGTAAAGCAATGAAGGGGAAGGAATATAACATTTTGAAGAGCAAAGGATCTGGGTTTGCAACCAAGAACAACTTGCCCAGCAAAGATGAGTATACAAGAAAAGAATGGTTACCTAAAGAAATAAAAGACTTTCAAATATTCTCAAAGAAAAGACCAGAACTGAATGGAAAATTTGATATACAAGAATGAGAAAATTTGATGTATAAGAATAAGAAGATAACACGAAAGACCAATTATAAAGGATTTAATAAGGTCAAAATATTTGCTTCTTATATGGGAAAATGGTATTTTTAAATCTTAATAATGATATCATTAATTGGATGATTTGAAGGAGCATTTATAAATAGAAGCTTCTTGAATTGAATATAGGAGAATGAGTTAAAAAATGAAATAAAACTAGACAGGGAGGAATACATTGGAATAAAGAGACATGAATGAAAGAAATGTTACAATGAAGGGAAGGAAGGGATGGAGGGATGATAATGCCAGTACCTTGTTCTTATCAGATCTGGGTAAAAGAAGGAATAATATATACATATAGAAGGGTAAGATTTTTTAACTTATAGGGAAAAAAGAGAGTGAGAGATAAAGGTTAAAAGAGGGAATCTTAGTAGGATATCTAGAATAAGTAAATAGAATAATAAACAAACAAACAAACAAACAAATAAATAATGAATAAATAGAATAAATAAAAAGAGGGCAAGAGTGTAAGACAAGGGAAGGAATTATAGAGGTTGTTTATATTAACAAATAAGAGGGTAATAGAGGGATGGGAAGGACTCATAGAAGGGGAAGTAGATTAACAACTGCATTTCTTTCTCTGAAGATGAATAGCATTCTTTGTCATGATCCTTCAGAATTGTTCTAGATCATTGTATTGCTGAGAGTAGCTAAATATTTCACCACTGACCCTACAATATTGCTGTGTTTGCGTACAATGTTCTCTGGATCTGTTTATTTCCCTCTGCATCACTTTATGCTGATTTTTCCAGCTTTTTCTGAAATCACTATGCTCATCATTTCTTAGGGTACAATGGTATCCAATCACCAACATATACAATTTGTTCAGTCATTCTCCAATTAATGGTGAATTACTCAATTCCAATTCTTTGCCACCACAAAAAGAGTTCTGATAAATATTTTTTGACAAATGCCACCCCCCCCACACACACACACCTTTTTAAATCTCTTTGGTATATAGATGAAGTAGTGATATAGGATCAAACAGTATACAGTTTTATAACCCTTTCGGCATAGTTCCAAATTGTCCTTCAGAATGGCTGAATCAGTTCACAACTCCACCAAAAATCCATTACTGTCTCATTTTTTTCCATACCCCCTCCAACATTTATGTTTTTCTTTTTCTGTCATATTAATCAGTTTGATAGGTGTGAAGTAGTACCTCAGAGTTATTTGAATTTGCATTTCTCTAATCAAGAATCATTTGGAACATTTTTTCCTATGATTATTGATAGCTTTGATTTCTTCTTCTGAAAATTGCTTGTTCATACCCTTTGGCCATTTGTCAATTGGGAAATGATTTGTATTCTTACAAATTTGATTTAGTTCTTTATAAATTAGCAAGATTAGATCTTTATCAGAGAAATTTGCTATAAAGATGTTTTCCCAATTTGTTGTTTCCCTTCTAATCTTGGTTGCAGTGGTTTTGTTTGTACAAAAGCCTTTTAATAATCAAAATTTTTCATTTTATATCTTAGAGTACTCTCTTATCTCTTGTTTTGTCACAAATTCTTCCATTGTACATAAATCCATAAATCAGGTAAACTATTCTATGTTCCCCTAACTTACTCTTTGATTCTAAATCATATACCCTTTTGACCTTATCTTGGTATAGGGTGTGAGATATTGGTCTATACCTAGTTTCTGCAATAATGTTTTCCAGTTTGCGCAGCAGTTTTTGTCAAATAATGAATTCTTATTCTAAAAGCCTGGGTCTTTGGATTTATCAAACACTAAGTTGACAAGTTATTTACTCCTGTATATTATGTATCTAATCTATCTCATTGATCTACCATTCTATTTCTTAGCCAGTAAAAGATTATTTTAATGATCAATGCTTTATAATACAGATTGAGATCTGGTGCTTCTAGGTCATTTTCTTTGACATTTTTTTTCATAAGTTTCCTTGATATTCTTGATCTCCTATTCTTCCAGATGAATTTTGATATTTTTTTAGTTCTTTAAATAATATTTTGGTACTTTTATTGGCATGGAACTGAATAAGTAAATTAACTTAGGTAGAATTGTCATTTTTATTATATTAGCTTGGCCTATCCATGAATAATTAATATTTTTCCAATTGTTTAGATCTGTCTTTCTTTGTGTGAAGTGTTTTGTAATTGTGTTCATATAATTCCTGTGCTTGTCTTGAAAAGTAGATTCTCAGGTATTTTATATTGTATAGAGTTATTTTAAGTGGCATTTCTCTTTCTATCTCTTGCTGCTGGACATTGTTATTAATATATAGAAATGGTGATGATTTATGTGGGTTTATTTTATATCCTCTGGAGAAAGATACAAGATGAATGGTGATGAATAAAGAGAGAAGAGTATGAGACATGAGGACAGTAGGATTGTGATTTAATCACCATCTCCCTTTCCTTACACTCCCCTTCTTCAGAAAAAATCCCCAATGACCCAAACTAAAGTGAAAAATAAAATGTGGTAGAATAAATTTTATGAGTCAGTTAGAATCTGGGGAAGGTGTTCTATATAGGTGTATATATTGTTCTCCCCATATATGTTTTTCTGTCCAATTAACCTTTGAATAAGGTTATCACACCTGGCAGTTAGGTGGCATAGTGCATAGAATAACTAGAGTTAGGAAGACTCATCTTCTTGACTTCAAATCTGGTCTTAGCCACTTACTATAGTTGTGTGACCCTGAGCAAGTCTCTTAGCCCTGTTTGTCTGAGTTTCTTCATCTGTGAAATGAGCTGGAGAAGGAAATGGCAAATCACTCGAGTATCTTTGCCAAGAAAACCCCAAATGGGGTCACAAGGAGTTGGAAATGATGAACAGCAACAATAACAAAAACAACAAAGGTGCTATGCCAGTGATGGGCAACCTTTTGAGCCTGGTGTGTCAAAATTCACCAAAAAACTGAGCATAACTTGGGTGGTATGTCACTTCAAGAAAAAAAAAACAGAATTTCGTGATATTTATGGTCTAAATAACAAAAATTATAATATATAACTGTATTTAATAAACCAAAATAGGTAAATTAATATAGGTAGAATTGTCATCTATAGTGCACAGAGTGTCTACACTGCAGCAAATATTTCATCCTTGGCATGTGGCCCCATGTTTCTCTGTATGCAGCTGCATGTGGCCATGTGTCTTTGAAAATGGCTACACGTGTCAATGCTGGCACATGTGTTGTAGGTTTGCCATCACTGCTCTATGCCAAAACCATACCACTTCCTTTTACCTGTGGTTAGGTCCTATCCCCTGTGGACTTAGTCTTTCAACTTGGCCTCACGATTAACCCACAAATTACTGTAGTGTAATAGTATAGCTATCTAAATACATTACTACTAGAGAAGGAAAACAAATTTAAAACTGTTGTCAGTCAATTCCCACTTTCCTAACCTATCCATTTTCTCATGAATTTTTGTTTTTGTTTGTAATTAATGAAAATATTTGTGTATTCATTTAATATAGCTCCTTATTATCTTTTCCTATTGCTCCCTGGGATGCACAGATAAAGAGAATAGAGAATCCAAAACCTGAGGGGTACAGGCTGGCATTTACCTCAGGCTATGTGGACCATGAATACAAATAAGATTTTCACTTTTAAATTATTTCCATTAGAAACTTAATTGTCATTGACAAAAACAAATAATCAAATAAACTGGCAAAAGTTCCCTAAACTCTTATGTAAAATTTAGATAGAACAAAATGAATTAACAAAAAAATAAATAAGTCCCCAAATGCATTTATTGTGGGTGCTTGCCCTTCCAGGTTAGTTTAAAGGTCCACTAGTTCTGACTTTTTCTCTTTCTTTTAAAAAAAAAAAGTAAAAATAATTGTAGACTATGTGCAGATACTTCTGATTCTTTTGACCTCACTAAGAGGATTTTTTAAAATAACCCTTACCTTCCAGTCATAGAAAAGGACCCTAACACCATCTTGGAATCAATACTATTTATTGGTTCCAAGGTAGAAGAGGGGTAAGGGCTAAACAATGTGGGTTAAGTGACCTGCCAGAGTCACACAGCTAGAAGTTTCTGAGGGAAGATTTGAAACTAGAACCTCCCATGTATAGATCTGGCTCTCAATCCACTGAGCCATCTAGCTGCCTCAACTAGGAGGATTTAAATGCTAAATTTAATTTAAGCTTAATTAGCATAGAAGCTTCATTAGATTGCTATCACTGCATCTGGTCCTAGATGGACAAAGGAACTGCACCTCCCCTGGTAAAAGAGCTGAGTGTGAGAGCTTTGGCTTCAGATAGAGTTGGAGAAAGATCGAGGTCAGAGACAAGTCCAGGACAAGATAGACAGCGAGAAAATAATTAGATTGGAGATAGTTTCTAATCTGCTCTATCCAAAAATAAAGTAGATATGGCAGGAAGAGGTCAGAGATTCCTACTAGCATATCTGTCATGAAAAACCCCCCACTACTTTGGGGAACTTTTTTCTTTTCCCAGGACCACTGATCTTTATTCCCATGCCCTATGATTTTAAGGTGAAGCTTAGAGGTTCTGGGTCTAGAGTCCCTGAATTTAAAGATTAGTCCTACTAGTATATATAAGTTAAGCAGCAGTTGTATATGGTTTTCTCAATGACAGAAGGATCATCCTCAGAGCATCAAACAATCCATATTAGACATTTCCTATAATGATTAGCTTCCTTAGCCCAGAAGCCTACTGGTTCACAGGTCTAGAGTAGATGTTAAATCATTTATTGTCTATTATTTATATTGTTCTATGCCAGGAAAAAAACAATTACATATAACTGAACAAATGTTATTTGTTTTTGTCTGTTATTCCTAAGGCTACATGCCAAAGGCTTAGGGAAATATCATGTCAGAGAAGAGGTGAGGATGGTGAGAGATGAGGACTCAATAGCTTTTTTGGAAATCTATGATAATTGTACCTTTCGGATCATAAGGCAGCATTTCTACCCAGAGAGAGATGCAGCTGGGGGATGGAAGGTGGTGGGCTCTCTGAGACCAATAGCGAACTTGGCACTATTCAAGGAGGAGCACTAGAGCCACCAGGCTGGCTGTGTGATCCTTCTTGTCAAATGGGACTGGGATAATGACTGTCACCATTATGGTACTCTCCTTGGGGCCTCTGCTCCTTTATAGGAGAGACCAATGTTAAACTGAAAAAACAACAACAACAAATCAGAACTATTAAATATTTAGAAAAACCAAGTCTTTAATCAAGAAAGGGATAAGTCCAATATTTGGCCCTTTACTCAGAGTCCAGTGTCAAAACTTTTAAAGGGTTTACACCTTGGGACTCTGGGGACTCTGGGGACTCTGGAGACAATATCCCAGGGAGGGATACCAGTTAGATGACAACTCCAAAGTGCCATTAAAGTGGGAAGCTTAAATACCTTTCTAGATGAGAGGGATAGTTGATTGGCTTTACAATGGCAACAAAGGAAAATGTGGAGTTCTCTGACAGGAATAACTGTGAGGGGCTGATGCTTTAGGCACAGAAGGGAAAGACCCAGGTGTATTGTTTGTCTGAGACTCTGAGGTTGGATTTTCCCCTCAGGGAGAAACTCTCACGTGACAACATCTAAATTTAGGTACTTTTCACCTTTAAGCTAACTAAACTGGGTGTCATCAAATCTTACTAGGCTACAAGTCTGGGGGCTTCTGGATTCCACGTTGACAACAGTATAAGAAAAACCCCACTCCTTTGGTATTTGTTGGTTTTCAGTCATTTCAGTCTTGTTTGACTCTTTATGACTCCATTTGGGGTTTCCTTGGTAGATACTGGAGTGATTAGCCACTTCCTTCGCCAACTCATTTTAGATGAGGAAACTGAGGCTAACTAGCTTAAGTGACTTTCCCAGGGTCACACAGCTAGTAAGTATCTGAGGCCAGATTTGAACTCAGGAAGGTGAATCTTCCTAACTTTGGGACTGGCACTCTATGCACCTGTCGAAATGGAATCTGGAAGCCCCCAAACCTGTAGCCTAGAAAGATTTGATGAACCCCTGTTTAATTAGCTCTAAGGTGAAAGTCCAGGGTTTGACCTTGTGAGTGATGGTTCTTCCCTGAGGGAAAGTCCAACTTCATTAATCTCAAACTAACAATAGGCCTTCAAGGAGTTTAAGTGGGGAGGGCTAATCCCATCAGATGTTAAGTATCTCTTTTGTCCCAATGGTTTCTCCCCTTAGGCCAGGGTCCTTTACTGAGCCCTAGGCTGGGTCTTTCCCTTTTGTGTCCCTTGTAAGGCTTCAGCCCCTTACTATTATTCCTGTTGGAAACTCATTTTCCTTTGTTACCATTGTAAAGTCAATCAACTATCCCCTTTGTCCTTAGTCTCCATGTTCCTGCTAGAAAGGTATTTAAGCTTCCCAACTTCAATGGCTCCTCCATGTCCTCATCTTGTGCCGTTGTACTCCTAGGGGTCAGGGCCCAGAGCATCCTAAATTCAATCCTGGGACTCTTGTAGGCATATAGCGTGTGCAGCTCTGGGTCGGGGCCTCCGCAGCCCTGTGATCCCTGTCCTTAATTAAAGAGTGGCTTTTCTGACTATTTAATAGTTGTGTGTTTTTTTCTGAGTCGACACACCTTTTCAGTACTTTGGTATAATTATTCAGAATGGATTCAAGATGGAGTCACACTATGCTGAATTAAGTTCTGTGCTGAATAGTGCTATGCCTGGCATCCAGTTGGCATGTTACATGCAAAATCTGGCATGCCCTTTATGGAGTGGGCTAGAGGAAAATAGGGGCTGAAAAAACCCAGTAGGAGATACTCAAACAGAAAACCATCTTGGCAGCAAATAAACAAAAAATTCCATTCCCCTGATCTCTTTGTGGCCTTTATTTGGGTAAATTGAAACCATTAAAAGTTAAAAATCCAAAGATTGTAGTCATGGCTGGAGTGCTAAGAAGCTTCCTTCGACAAGCTCCACTCTCTAGACAGGTCACTTCCTTGGATCTTAGCAAGTCTAGGACATTTCCCCCCTGAAACGGCAAAGCTGTCCCCATCCCAAATTGTGATTTAAAATTTTTTCTTCAGAACTTGAAAAGCAGTTTTAACAAAGCCTCATGTTTTCACACCAGTCATTGCAGACATCTTCCCCACTTCCTCCTCCCCCACATATACCCTGTAAGCCTCCCTCCTAATGAAGAAAAACAGATGAGCAAAAGCACCCAACAACAGAGGTAGGTTAGGCATGTGACAATCTGCCTGGAAGTCTTCTGCCTCTGTCAAGAAAAGGGAGGAGGATCTGAGTCCTCTCCTTTCCAGGGACATAATTGCTTTTTTAATCACTCAGTGTCCAACATCCTTCTGTGAACTTCTCATTTACTGGATTGTAGTTAATGTATATGTTATTACAGAATCTTAGGAGCCTCAATTGAGGGCCAGAAGGGACTTCAGAGGTCAACAAATTGTCTTACTGATGAGAAAACTGAGGCTCAGTGAGATTGCCTGAGGATGCACAGGCAATGAGTAGCAAAGGTCAAACTCAGGAACCAAAATATTCTAGTTTTGTTTCTTTCTCTCTGCAGTCATTAGCAGTTAGATTGTGATTTGTGTAAGAGCCTTCCTCTCTACACTAGAGTCATATTCAAATATTGTTTTAATTTGTCTTTATCCCCTTTCCTTTCTTTTGTATTTTCTCTGTTGGCAGCCTCACTTATTTCTATTACTTCATCTACCTCATTTTCACACTAGTCAGATGACTCTGCCAGTGATATCTCCAGCCCTCACCTCTCTCTGCAACTCTTCAGCTGTCTTCAGGAAACCCCTACCTGACTATTTCCCCAGCACCTTAAATTTAACAATATATTCTATTTCTTCCACCATCTGATGTGCCTCCCCACTTCTCTATTCCTTTCTGTGAAGCTATCATTTATCTATTCCCCCATATTCATAGTCTTGGGCTTTTCTTAGAGTCTTCCTTCTCAGTGTTCATACCAAGTTGCTCCTACACAAGATATTTCATATTCATTCTTCTCTATCTATTCCCATGATCAATACTTTAAAGAAAGTCAGCATTACCACCAGCCTCTGCATTATTGGAGGGGCTTCCTAACAGGTCTTCCTTCCTCACTTTTCACACTTTTTAATGCTGTGTGTAATGGAGGATTACCAGGGATGTTAACTATTATTATTATTTGTGGGTTCACACTGGGGTGAGAGAGACAGGAATGTCAGATGGACAGGACCAAACAGGATAGGGAGACCAGGGTTTACTGCCAAGGAGCTAACTGTCAACAGGAATGGCAGTTAGGCCCAACAGTCACTCAGCCCACCTAGGCAAGGGCCTATGGAACCAGCAGGCAACAGGTAAAAGTTTATAACAGTTTAATGTGGGAAACAATAATAAAGGATGGGAATAAGGGATTCTACACTAACAAGCTAAGGGCAATCCACAGGGTCAAAGGAAAAAGGGACTTAACTATACTCTCCTATGATCTAAGCAAGACTGGACCCAAAGAAAGCTGTATTGGAGTCACAAGGGGAAGTTCCTCCCAACCTGGTTCCAGCCAGGTTTGGTCACCTTAGCTGAGGACCTGAGGGTGGCTTTGCTTGGGATCTCACGGCTAATCCACCATGGAGTCCTTCTCAGGCACAAGCCACTTCCTCCTTCCCCTGCATTCCATTCAGAATGTCCATGACCTCCAGCTAAGGCTTTTCCTAGCCTGCTTACACACCTACTTTTAAACTCATGCCTCTTACATGTGGCAAGTATAATTTTTCTTTTAAAATTAAATTAAATTGGGGCAGCTGGGTAGCTCAGTGGAATGAGAGGCAGACCTAGAGACGGGAGGTCCTAGGTTCAAATCTGACCTCAGACACTTCCCAGCTATGTGACCCTGGGCAAGTCACTTGACCCTCCCCCATTGCTTAGCCCTTACCACTCTTCTGCCTTGGAGCCAATACACAGTATTGACTCTAAGATGGAAGGTAAGGGTTTAAAAAAATTAAATTAATTTAATTTAATTACTTAATTAAGAATATTTTCCCTTGGTTCCATGATTCATGTTCTTTTCCTCCCCTTCTCCCAACCCCCTCCCATAGCCAATGAGCAATCCCACTGGGTTTTACATGTATAAGATCAAGACCTGTTTCTATATTATTAATATTTGCACTAGGGTGATCAGATTCAAATATTAAGGAATCAATCATCTGAAGTTTATTACCCGAGATGAATTCAAAATCCCCAAATGACCATCTCATGTGAAATGGTTAAACTAGGATTAGAATCTGAGTAGTTAAAACAATTTTTAAAAAAACTTAAACCCTTACCTTCCATCTTGGAGTCAATACTGTGTATTGGCTCCAAGGCAGAAGAGTGGTAAGGGCTAGGCAATGGCATGGGGAGGGTGTCAAGTGACTTGCCCAGGGTCACACAGCTGGGAAATGTCTGAGGCCATATTTGAACCTAGGACCTCCCATCTCTAGGCCTGGCTCTCAATCCACTGAGCTACCCAGCTGCCCCCTAAAACATTTTTTTAAAAAAACTATAAGAGAAGCCTTGCACAGAAGGGGCTTTTGGAACGGCACAGAGGGAAGATCTTCTAGAGGACTGGTTCAGAAGCCTCTCCAACTGTATCCCACGCACCCTCCTTCAGCTTATGAGACTGACCATACTGCCTACTGCGCCAAAGAGTCACTGGGCTTGAGCTTGGCCATGATGGGAATGGTTATCACCATTTAAGCTCAAAATAAGGTCTATTGTTAGTATGAGACAAGTGAAGATGGACACTCCTTCAGGGAAGAACTCTCATGTGGCAAGGTCAAACCTGGGGCTTTCACCTTTAAGCTAAGTAAAGTGGGGGGTCATTGAATCTTTCTAGGCTATGAGTTTGGGGGCTTCTAGATTCCACGTGGACAGTCTAATGTATTTCTTAGGTAGAACTTCACTACTAATTCTAAATGCTTGTGATTTAAATGTTAGCAAAAAAAGTCTATGAAGTTATGTTAACAGTTCATTCCTCCCCAAAGCTGAAGAGGAAAGGCAGGATCTGGATATGGAAATATCCTGTAGGAGGCAAAAGGAGGTCGAGAAATTCATAACTTTAAATTCTAATCTTTCCTTCCCAGTTTTGGTATGTTAATGTGTGAAATATTGTATATCAAGAGCAATTAATTTTTAATGATTGGTAATGAGAGACATTTTATTCTAGGTATTCATTTTTTGATTTGAGTGTTGTAATTTTACATTTTTGTTATGCTGTTATTTGTTTCCAGAGAGCCAGGAGGGTTTTTTTTTTTTGGTTGTTTTTAAAATAAATCCTTACCTTCCTCTTGGGATCAATACTGTGTATTGGCTCCAAGGCAGAAGAGTGGTAAGGGTAGGCAATGGGGGTCAAGTGACTTGCCCAGGGTCACACAGCTGGGAAGTGTCTGAGGTCATATTTGAACCCAGGACCTCCCGACTCTAGGCCTGGCTCTCAATCCACTGAGCTACCCTGCTGCCCCCAGCAAGGTTTTTCTGATTAACATGTGTGTGTGTTCTGAAGTAAAGAAAGTTCTTTAGGATGGTGAACCTCATCCCTGACTGACCATTTCGCTGGTTGTAAAAAGATAAGACATAATAGGGAAAAAGGCTTTGCTTTAAATGGTAAGAAAACCCTGAGTGTTTTTTTTAAGCTGACCAACAAATTTCCTTTTCAGAAGCCATTTTTGCCTCGGGCCAAAGAAAGGTGTACGGCACAGCTGTGAGAAAGGCAATTTTGGAGCCACAGGTAAATTAGAGTAAAAAGACAAAGAGAAGTGAATTGGATGGGCATTCTCATGTAAAGGTAATTTTTAAGCTTTTCCTTAGTAATCCTAAATTTTGTGTTTGGAGAGAAATTTTTATGGGTTTTGCTTCTGGGGAACTATAGCCTGATTTTTGGAATTTTTAAGGTAAATTTCCAGAGTGCAACCATCACAATAGCTAAATTTTTGTTTTTTGTTTTTTTTTTAGTTCAACCCTTTTATTTTTATTTTTTTATTTAGCTTTTTTTTTAAACATTTATTAATATTCATTTTTAACATGGTTACATGATTCATGCTCCTACTTTCCCCTTCGCCCTCCGCAATCCCCCCACCCATGGCTGATGCACATTTCCACTAGTTTTGTCATGTGTCCTCGATCAAGACCAATTTCCAAATTGTTGGTAGTTGCATTGGTGTGGTAGTTTCGAGTCCACACCCTCAATCATGTCCATCCCGACCCATGCGTTCAAGCTAAGTTTTTGTTTCTAAAAACCAGTGAATCCCAATTGTTTTCTTATAGTGATTTACCTTAACTTTTTCCTATAGACAAATGAGGAAACAGAGCTTCAGAGAAGTTAAATAACTTGCCCCAAATCATGTAGTTAGATATTCTATATAGTACTATTCAGAGGATAAGAATAGGAATGGGACTTGAATCTGAGATTTCATTTATACAAGTGTTAAATCTGTAAATAACTAGAACTAATACAGAACTACCAAAGTAGTCAGAAAAATCCACTCTTTAATCAGGAATAGGGATCAGGTTCAAATATTCGGCCATTAAAAAAAGAGTCAAACGCTAAACCCCATACAAAACCAAAGGCCCTGAGACTCTGGGAACCACATCCCTGGGAAAAGACATCATACTAGATGCCAACTCCTCTCCCCTTGGGAGAAGACACACTAGATGCTTTCTCCCCTGCCAACAACTCTCCTGGGAGAAGACATAGCTCTTAGTGCCGACTCCAAAGAGTAAAGGAATCTGAGAGTCCTTATATCTTCTGGGTAATTAATTATCACAGTTTTGTAAACCTCTTTGCAGCCAGCAATTAGGGTATTAAGAAACATCAGCTGTAACAAATCAAAGGCAAAGGTTGAACTAAGAAATTGGGCTTCATGAGAGGAAAACTTTCATTCAATAGAGAAGCCTCCAAAACAAAAAGGTGCTTGACATTCAAACCAAAATAGGGGTACATGGCCCTGGGATTTCTCAAAGGTAAGGGTAAACCGAGTCATCCAAAAATCCACGTCGACACAAGAAACTCCCAGATGAGGAAATTCCCTCTACCAATGTAGGCTGTCACCTTTTCTGAGACTTTTATTCTTAGACAGTAGCCTAGAACATGAAGGGGTGAAGTAACTTGTCCCATCAGACAGGTAGTATATGTCAGAGGTAGGATTTGAAACCAAGTAGATCTTCTTAGTTTTAAGTCTGACTACTGCATCATGTTTCTTCTGTATAATATTAAAGGACTCTATATATCCCGGTCAGCTTGAAATCTGGAGACCCTAAGTTTGCCCCTGCCCCTTGAGAACTCAAGTACCAGGCACCCCTGTTTGGGGCTGAACTATAGATCTTCAAGCGTTTGGGGACCCCAGTTTGGGTGGGATTAGAGGACATAATCAAATGTTGAGTGCCTTTATTTGTTTTAGAGGCTTCTCCCATTGTATTACAGACCTCTCTCAGGAAGCCCAGCTCTTGGTTTGGCCCTTTCCTTTGTATTCATTGTAGCTGACCGCTCCCTGATACCCCAGAGCTGTTGGTTGCAGCTTCTTTGCCGCCTGCTTGTAACCTGTCTATGGTGGCTTGCTGTGTACCAAGTTCTTCAGAGGGTACAAAAGATCCCCAAGTTCTGTCACTCTTTCGGAGAAAGCATCTAGTGTGGTGTGTTCTTCCAGGGGTACATCCCCAAAGTCCCAGGGTGTTCACCCTTTAAAGTTCTTGGTCCTGGGCTCTGTGTGGAGGCCGAATATTGGACCTCTCCCTTTCTTGATTAAAGGCTTGGTTTTTCTGACTACTTTAGTAATTCTGTGTTTTTTCCAAGTTAACATTCTTCAATTTCTAAACTGGACTGTGCCAAAGACTACAGTGCAATAGCTTATAGAGACACTCTAGCAGAATGGAGAAAATTAGGCAACCTGCTTTCAAAGATTTGTATGACCTTGAACGAAAGCATTCCTGAACTTCTATTCCCTTGGTTTCCTTAATTGTAAAACTGTAAACATTTGCAAAAAAACCTGATAAATTTGCAAAAATCATATATTTGTTTCCTAAATGTAAAATAAGAGAGTTGTGTTAAATAACTTCCTAGGTCCCCAATCCTGCTTTAAATCTATGATTTTGTGAACTTTCAAAATTCCTTCTACTCTTCAATTCCAACTCATTGCATGATTTACATGACAAGGGATGTTTCTATTTATTTTCTTTTTAACCTTTCAGATTTGCTTCTTGGTCCTAGCACCACAGGTTCTGTCCTTGTAAGCAGAAATTCTTTAGAGATAGAAATCTCTGATAAGGTGTGACTCTGAGCCCAGAAGGACATAAGTGATATTTACAGTTGAAAATAGAAAGTAGGTGTTGAGCTGGAAAACATTAGGGAATTGGCTGGTGCCCAGAAGTTTTCTTGAATTTGGGATTATGGAATTTAGAACTAGAAGAAAATTTAGGGATCACAGTCAAGATTTCCTTATTCTACCTTTAATTTTTCAAATGAGAAAACTGAGGGCCATGAAGGAAGTCATTTTCATGAGATGTCTATAGTTCTGAGCACCATCCATCATGTTGCTCCTGTGGGAATGTGGAAAGAAGCCCAGCTTCTAGCTAAGCTATCCTGAATCCATTTAAGCAAGCTAGATGGAAGGTGTCAGCGGCAAAACTTAATCAGGCCAGTATCCTGTCAATTCAGATTTGTTGCCTAGAGACAGGAGGTCCTAGGTTCAAACCCGGCCTCAGCCACTTCCCAGCTGTGTGACCCTGGGCAAGTCACTTGACCCCCATTGCCCACCCTTACCAATCTTCCACCTATGAGACAATACACCGAAGTTAAAGGGTTTTAAAAAAAAAAAAAAGAATTCAGATTTGTTGTTGGAACAATTTGAAGTACTCATATGTCATTGAACAGCTAACAAAAAGAGGTTAACTTAGCATATAAAGTATAGTCAACAAAGATATTCCATCACTTTGGTAGATGCAACACTCATTCACACTGCCTCCTTTCCCTCCGTGTCCCTCTGTTGTGGGGTGCAGAGGTGAACCCCTGGGTTCGGGAAGGATACCTTTTGCAAGAATGCAATACTCCAAAGCTTAGCTTAAAAATAAAAAGAGAATTTTATTAATTTAGAAAGTAATGTTGAATATGGTCAGGAGGATAGCAAGGTGGAACAGTAAGATGGGGAGCCGTTACTTGGGAGGACAGCATGGATAGAAAAGCTGTCCCCCAGATGGCATTAATTCTGGGGATTTTATACTCTTTACAAACAGTAGAGACCTGACTCTAGTGTTGTAAACGCTCAGGCATTTGGTGGGGGGTTTTGGTCATCTGTCCAGGTCTGCCTAGAGTCATAGTTTAGACTCTCATAGTTTAGGGGACAGATGGATGTCTGAGATACAATTTGATGATATCAAGGTGTGTATCTCTCTGTTCATTTAAAGAACGATACAAGGAGGATAATTCTCTCAGGGTCTTATAGGAGTTATCAGATGTTTTGGGTTAAGAGTCACAAGGATAGAAGGGAGCAAAAGAATTTCCCTGCTTATAATTTGCCTGAAACACTTCTATAGTTTTGGGGGTACAACGCCCATACCACCTCATCTTTTGGAAATGTTTCTGATTAGCAGGGCGGAATGTATTGACTCACTCAGTTTTGGGGCTTCCACCAAGGTTCTGAACTCCACAATGATGGGCATTTTTATGCCCTTCAGGGATTAAAAGGTCATGTCACTGTGGCTAGAGGCTACCAGGAAGTTGCATCAAGGCTGCCCCAACCCAGAGAGGGCCAATCAAGTCTTGAAGATAGCTTTGTTGACTTTTAGGAAAAAAATTGCCTAAGCCATACTTTGTAGGGACAAGGAAACTTGGTAGACATTGGCCCTTTCACAGAGGGGGTTTTGCTTGGAGACTACCTACACTGGCATATCTTGAGCTGTGGAGGAAGCAGATAGAGTTAGAGCAGGGGAACACATGAATATGTCTTGTGGCTCAGAACTGCAGGTCTGGGCTTGATTTCTTAGTACCTTTATTGGAAATATAATAACAGAGAAGAGTCACCACTCAATACTGATAGGTCTGTTCAGTTCAATCATTTTTCAGTTGTGTCCAACTCTTTGTGACTCCATTTGGGGTTTTCTTGGCAAAGATATTGGAGTAGTTCACCATTTTCTTCTCCAGCTCATTTGACTGGTGAACTGAGACAGACAGGGTTAAGTGACTTGCCCAGGGTCCCACAGCAAGTAACTGTCTGAAGCCAGATTTGAACTTAGATCTTCCTTACTCCAGGACCAGCACTCAATACACTGTGTCGTCCAGCTGAGAGGGAAGTAATTTCTATCCAAAATAACTAATGATCCAGGCCAAAATTACAAAACATTCCTCAAAATGTCTGTCTGTCTGTTTCTATTTTTAAAATGCCACATAAGAGAATGAATTTTTTTACCTGAAAGATGTTTCTATCTACTTGCATTGGCACATCCACTTTATTTTACAAATGCAGTTCTTCCAACTTCTCCATCATTAACTAATGCAAGTTTCATCAAACTTGGGATTTAGTAGCCATCAGAGTTTTTCTTTTGGAAGTCTCTCTGACTTCATAGGACTCAGGAGGCTTTCTCTTAGCATAATAGGATCATAAATTTAGAGTTAGAAGAACCTTGGAGACTCAGTCACATCTCACTCTACAGATCAAGAAATGGAGATTCAGAGAAATCAAACCATTTCCCCAATGCCACCTACATAGTAAATGATAGAAGCAGGATTTGATCCCAGATCCCCGATACCACACTGCCTATATGATCTTGGAGGCTCATTTTGTACCCCCCTCCTAAGTCTTCCCAGAATAACCAACTCTTTACATTGTTTCCTCTTCTCATCGTGATTTCTCTTCAATACCTTTCTACCTACCGTGTTCTACCTTTGGCTTAAAGAATTCTGAGAAATGTATTTTCTTATGTTTTCCATCTATAGCACTTTCAGAGACTTAGATGAGTAAATTATTGGAATGGATTGGGGTTCTTTGGAGTTAATTCTCTCAGTTCAATGAGAAGCCATCCCTTCTACCTTCTGTGTATAGTTGATCACCAATAGGATGAGCATTACCCATAATAGTTTTAACACCTGTCACATTTGGCTACCCATCTATGAGAATCGTAAGTGTATTTTTGCCTTTGTATCAGTGAATTAATGGCACTACCTAGCCATGGAATAAAAAAAAACAACAAAAACCCAGCGTTGAGAGGGGCCTCAGAGATTATCTATTACAACTACCTGTTCTAGCCTGTTATCAGTGTTATGATTAAAAATGATGAGGGCCGAGATCAAAAGGAAGAATAGTATTTTAATAAAAGCCATGCTGATAGAGATAAACTGACCACATGCCTGTAAGAAAAACCTCACCTCAGCCATTTACCTTCCTCTCTCCTCGAGCTCAGGTAACTAAAGAGCAAGTTCCAAGTCACCACCCCCTACTTAAAATAGTCCCTCACCTTTAATACGTCATCCAAAACCGGAAACCCATGAAACCCGTTGGACCACGGGAAATGTAGTTTTAAGGACCCCCACAGGTCCACAGAAGTTTGTCAAACACTATATTGAGGTTCAATCCTTCCAAATAGAACCCCAGGTGATTTTAACTAACACATCAGTAATAAAATTCCTATTAGTTTCATTCATCTACTCCCTCATTCAATGACAATTTTGTGAAATATGGAAAAGCTTCACTCCTTTGGCACAAATTTCCCAAAGCAAACTCAGAGTGATTGGTTAATCTAGGGCTATCACCCAACTGGTGGGCAAAAGGGCATCAAGGAAATTTGTTATGCTTTGTGTTTATGCCTCAGGCAGCCTTGATTCTCATACAGATGTTGTGTCCATTTCCTGCAATGGACAGCAAGTAGAATGCTGCTAACCTCCACTAGTACTTTAGTGAGAAATCATTTATCACAGACGGGGCTATTTCACTCCCTTCAGAGAAGTGTTGATGTCTTATTCTCCAACATTTAATAAAGCAGGCCCCAGCTAGGAAAATGGAGGCCCAGCAACAACTCCTCTGTACTGAGAATGTCAAGGGTAACTCAAGATACTTTTCAGCACAGGGAAATGCTTAGATCATCCACTTAATCATACAAATAGATCTCACTTAACTTGTGAAGGAAAAGTCAGAATGCAAAGTAATCCCACATGCAGGTTAAAGAATTCTAAAACTCCAGTTAAAGGTTAAATCCCTGTTTAATATCTGGAGGGGATTACTGATAGCATCTCAAGCAGTTATTTTTTTTTAAATGAAGTATATTTACATGCATTTTTTTACAAACCCAAAATATCTGCTGAAATTAAGCTTAATGAGAAACAGGAACAAACAATATCTCTGACATTTATGTCATATGACCTTTCTTAGGGGTAATCATGTGAGCAAGACTATTCCATTAAAAGAGCCAAAGATCTTAATTGCTGCAAAAGCCCTCATGGGCTCATGTTCCCATGGGGACAAGGCCAAAAAACATAAGCACAACCTTCCTGTACCCTTCCTTAATAAGCCTCCCCGGTCCAGGAACAATTGGGGAGAGAGAGAAGAAGAGGACATAGTTCTAAGACATTGTGGCGCTAGTGAATGCTAGTCATTGGGAGATATACAGTCCAAAGAAAAGAGAACTAGCCTGAAAATCATATGTGAATTCTATCACCAGATCTAAAAGAAAGTCAGTTCAATGTTTCTGTGTC
This sequence comes from Gracilinanus agilis, assembly GCF_016433145.1. NCBI lineage: Eukaryota > Metazoa > Chordata > Mammalia > Didelphimorphia > Didelphidae > Gracilinanus > Gracilinanus agilis. Next base: position 341,592,796 of record NC_058130.1, on the reverse strand, counting down.
TTGTCATTTGTATCGACTGTGAATTTCTTCATTCAACAAGTTGTTCAAGGACCAGCCTGGCTAAATGTTGTTAGGCTAATCACTCAAGTTTTGGCCAAAAGATGATTCTTTTTTGGATAGAGCAATACCTTCAAGCAAATTCTTTTAACAAAAAATTTTCATTAAGCTTAATGAGGGGCAATGGGGAGAGAGACCCTATATAGATGAGTGAGTGAGAGTACTTTTCCTATCAGACTGATAACTGATTACAATCCGACAATGAAAAAATATACAAAATAATGCGAGACAAAGACAAATATAGTACAAAGTACCATGGGCAATAAAACAAATGAAAGGATAAAGTGTTTTTAGGGTTTAGTGCTTGGAATACAAATAGATCAGGGGGACAATCTTTGCATTGAAGGAGTTCCCATTCTAATGGAGGAGATAACACATGTGGACTGTTTGAGTTGTAAGGCAATTGGAAAGATCCCACAGTCCTTATGGACAGCAGCAAAAGAGATGGAAATGCCTCTCCTTGAATGCCACTTCCACTTATAAAGTTATAGCTATCTTCTATGTTGAACCATTTGGCAGTGCCAAGGACTTCAGTGGCCAAGAGTTGTGTTTTTTTAAAAGTCTTCAATAGATGTGGCTGTAGCACCTGCAGGAGCAGTTAATTGCCAGAATGCATCTCCTCGGGACTATCTTCTGGGGTGATTACTATGGAAACTGGACTAAAAGCATTGCCATTCCCAAGGCTCTTGGGTTCAGAGTCCAGAGCTATCTCAGTCAATCAAGGAATAAACATTTATTAAGTGTCTGCTTTGTGCCAGGCTGTGCTAAGCCCTAGGGATGAGAAAAAAAGGGCAAAAGACATTTCCTGCCCTCAAGGAGCTTCAATCTGCAAGGGGAGACAAAAAGCAAGCAAATATAAATAAGCATACCATACAGGATTAAATAGGAAATAATTAAAAGAGGGGATGTACCGGAATTTGAAGCGGTTCTCATAGAAGATGAGCTTTTGGATAGGACTTGAAGAAAGAAGAAAAAGTAAAAATGAAGGATTATGAGTGAGTATTCAAAAGAAAGACAATTCATTTCCTGTTGGGGGAGGAACAGGGAAGGTGTTATGGAAGAGCTAGCATTTGAATTAAACCTTAAGAAGGGTTAGATTTCAATGGTCAATGATTGGTACAGATGAAGGATGGAGGCTGAGTATTTCTCAGGTAAAGAGAAGGGTATGATCATAGGATCATGATATCGTAGCTTTGAAAGTTAGAAGCGACCATAGAGGACATATGGCACAAACCCTCTTTTTGTAGAAAGGGAAACTGAGGCACAAAGGGATTGAGAGACTTACCTCAAGATTTACACAAACTAGTAAATTTGTCTAAGACAAGATTTAAATGCAGATCATCATAACTCCAAGTTCAGCACTCTGAGTTCCCTTCTAGTTCTGGATCTATGATCTTATGTGGTAAGATCTGAATGAGTGAATATAGCCTGAAAAAAGCAGAACAACAAAAAGAGGACAACATGCAGAAGAACTCAAACAGTGAAAATAAACATACGACCAAAAGGAAGCCGAGTTCTGAGTAATGGGAAAAATCAATGCAATTTTTGAAGAGATACCAAAATTCTAAGGTAAAGCCTACTGGCTCCTCTGACACTTACTACCTGTATAATCTTAGGCAAGTTGCTCAGCTTCCCTAGACCTCACCTTCCTCCATGAGGAGTTTGGACTAGATCGCTTCCTTCCAGCTAAAGAGTTATGATCATATGACCTCATAATAGAGTGTTAAGGGACTTTAGAGCAGAATATTCTCTCTCTCTCTCCCTCTCCCTCTTTCTCTCTGTCTGTCTGTCTGTCTGTCTGTCTCTCTCTGTCTCTCTCTCTGTCTCTTTGTCAGAATGAGAATATTCTGCCTTAATAGTCGGTCTCTACGATATATACACACAGAGAACAGAGGGAAAGAGATACATGTGTAAACTGAGACATGGTGCTCACTTCAGCAGCACATATATTAAACTGAGACATGCTTCTATATTGAATGTTTTTACTTATTAGTTTTTCTTTGTGGAAAAAAAGAAAAGGACTTCCATATAAAAAAATCGATTACAGTTCTTTTTATGGTGATGAAGCATTGGAAACTTAGGAGATGCCCATCAATTAGAGATGGCTGAACAAGTTGTGGTGTATGATTGTGATGGTATACTATTATACTAGGAGAAATGATGAAGAGGATGGTTTCAGAAAAAACCTGGAAAGACATAAAATGATGCAGAGTAAATTGAACAGAGCTAAAAGAGCTTCCATATTGCAACATTAACTGTGAAAAACTTAGCTACTCTGATCGATACTATGTTTCAGGACAATTCCAGATGACTCATGATGAAAAACATCATCCAGCTCCAAATAGAAAACTGATAAACTCTGACTGAAGACCAAAATATATATTTTTCCCTTTCCTTTTTTTCTGTACTTTTTCTCCTTTTAAAACATGGCTAAGGTGGAAGTGTTTTGCATGACTTCATATATTAAATGGTTATCATATTTCTTACTTTCTCAGAGAGAAAATTTGGTACTGAAAAACAGAAATACATTTTTTTAAAAATAGTTTTTCTTTGACACAAGGAAGGACTCAGTTTGAAGGATGGAAGGATGGAAAATGACTTATATAAAGACTATAGGCATTAAAAACCATCAAATACCTCCCTGAGAACAGCATTACTATTCAATAAAATTTCTTAAGAAATTGAACAATTTCATGGCAAAAAGTGGTTTTAGGTTCAGACCTTACAAATAAATCAAAATGTTGAACACATCAGTGATGCAAATACCTTTATTAAATAATAAAAAATGAAGAAAAAGTAACAATCCATTTCAATTATGGGGAAGATCATTTTATTCAAACAAATAGAATAGGTCATTAGAACAAAAATCAATGGGTTACTCATTCAGAGATAAAAAGATTCTACACAGTTAACAGAATACATCTGAAATTAAAATTTAATAAAAGATTGGGGAAAAATAGTTGCAGCAAATAGCTGTACTTTCTCCTTTGACTGAAAATAGAAGACTAATAAACCCAATTTTGGATAACTTATTTCAAAAGACTTTGTAAACTCCTTGAAGGCAAGGGCTGCCTTACAGTTTCATTTTCGTGTTATTGCCACAACCAGGCATATAATGCCTTGCACATATACAGTACAGTAAAATATTTGTTGAATTAAATCAATAATTAGATGACTAGGCTTGGTTTGGAGCAGTCAGTGATTGGGCTCTTCCTTGGAGAATATATGCCTCATTGCACTCTACTGAGAGGTAGAATATGTATTTCACCATCATTCTTCTAAACTTGTAATTAATTGATCACTGAATTGAGCAGAGGTTTGAAGTCATTCAATGCCTTCCTTTACATTATTGTGGTCATCCTGTAAATTGTTCTCCCAGTTCTTTTAACTTCTCTCTGCATTACTTGCAACAAATTATCTCAAGTTATCTCTGAATTTTTCCTATTCATCATTTCCTTTTATAAATGAGATATAGCTAACATTTACATAGCACTTTAAAAGTTGCAAAGCACTTTATATATATTTTATCTCATTTCATTCTCACAACAATCCTGGCAGGCAGGTTTATCCTGACTTTACAGGTGAGAAAACTAAGGCAAGTTAAATGATTTGTCGAAGGTCAGGGAGCTAGTAAGTGAATGAGGTCAAATTTGAACTCAGGTCTTCCTGACTCCAGGTGCAGCATTCTATCTACTGCATCACCTAGCAGCCTAACATTAGAAAGAATTTAGAGAGCCTATGTTCCATTTATTTTATTTTTTAATTATTTTTTTCAATTAATAAGCATTTGCTATTTATATCTTCTATTACTCCATGCCATTGAATGAAAAAGAAAAAAGAAAACCTTTACAAGATATATATATATATATATGTATATATATATACAAACAAAACAAGTTCTCATATTGCTCATATGTCTCACTCTTTATATTTAATCTATCATTTCTCAGTGTGGAGATTGAATAGTATTCTTTGTCACTTGCTCTCTAGAACCATTGTTGGTCATTGTTCTTAATGATCAGCATGCTTAAGTTTTTCAAACTTGTTTACTTGTACAATTTTGTTGTCACGGTGTAAATTGTTCTCACAATTTTGCTTACTTAGTTCAATATGAGTTCATATAACACTTTCCAGGTTTCTTTGTAACTATTTCCTCCATTATTTCTATTACATTAACATTCCATACTAAAAGTAAATATTCGCCAATTAATGAGAACCCCTTTAGTTTCTAGTATTTGTTTGCACAAAAAGAAAAGCTATTGATATTTTCATACCATTAAAACCTTTTTAAATTTCCCTCTTTCTTTAAAATTTTGGGGAGGATATGATCAAGTGGTGGTTTCCAATGGATCAGTGTAGTGACTTTTAGGGCAGAGTTCTGGATTGTTTTCTGAATGTCTAAAATAATTCATAGCTCTAGTAATATTTGTGGAGATTAAAATTTATATGCAAAATACTAAATATTATATTTATAAATATTTTATTAATAATAAACTAATAAAGAGACTAACTAAAAGGTTACTAACCAGCCAGCTCACCAGAGCCAAAGAGAAAGAGGGAGGAGTTACAACCAAATATAAAGCAATAACGTGACCATGGAAATGTGGAGGTGCAGGAGAGATTAAAGGACATTTTGGGAAAACTAAGGACTTATAGGGGATGAAGTCCAAGGTTCAAAACCTCCATTTATACATATTGTATTAATGTTCCTGTTTTCTTGCAACTCTTTCTGTGGAGATCTCTTTATCATCTCTGATAGTCTGATGACAGTTTAGTTGATAAGGAAATAAGGACAGAACAAGGGAAATGTCTTTTACTTCATGCTTCCAGCTCTGGCTCCAGGAGCATGGAGTTTATTATATATATTTCAAGACTCATTTCACACAAAAGAACCCCCCGAAACTTTGCAGATGCGCAGAAGTTACAAATTATGTCACATCAAAACACAAAATATTGGCTTCAGAATAGACCAAGGCCAAGGTTGAATTTTTACTAGGTTCTTATCAGAAAGCCAAGTTGGGGAGTATCTTGGCCTTAGCTATAACAGGCAGCAGCATTCCTTGCTGTGTTAACAATGTTAACCCTTTAAATTCAGGTTTGATAGGAACTTAAAGCTTTTCAGTAAGGCCATAATACTTTTCAAGAAGAAATCACAAGGATCACAAAAGGGGTCAAAAGAGGAGTCTCAGATTTTTATCTATTCTCTTATTGGCTTCACACATCTTTCAACATTTATCAACTTCAGTTTTTGTCAACTTGTCAATCTAGTGGGTATAAATGGAACCTTATGATTTCCTTTTTGTGTGTGTGATTTGTAACATCTTTTTTTTTTTTTTTAAACCCTTTTACTTCGGTGTATTGTCTCATAGGTGGAAGATTGGTAAGGGTGGGCAATGGGGGTCAAGTGACTTGCCCAGGGTCACACAGCTGGGAAGTGGCTGAGGCCGGGTTTGAACCTAGGACCTCCTGTCTCTAGGCCTGACTCTCACTCCACTGAGCTACCCAGCTGCCCCTCCTTTTTTTTTTTTTTTTAATTAGAGATGATTTGAATTTTTTACCATGAGAATTATCTGATTAAATCCTTTGACTACTTATCAATGGAAGAGTGGATATCAATTTAATAAATGTGAATCAATTCCTTATTATTTCATTGAAATAAGACTTAGAAAAACTTGCTGCAAATTTTTCCTCACCAGTTGTTTTCCTTCTGTTCTTAGTTGTATCAGATTTGCTTATGGAAAAGTGCTTTAATTTTATATAATCCATATTGCCCATTTTATTTTTTTGTGATCCTCTTACCTTTTTGGGTCACGAACTCATCCTATTCATAGATTTGAAAGATAATTTCTTCCTTGCTCCTTTAATTTGATTATGACATGACTCTTTTATACATAGGTCATCTGTCCATTTGTAACCTATCATAGTACAGTATATGGAGTGAGATGTTGATCTAAACCTAATTTCTGCCATATAGCTAGCTATCTAAGCAATTTCCCCCAATTTCCCCAACAGGTTTTGTTCAAGAGTGAGTCTTTACCCAGAAGCCACAGTCTTTGGTTTTATCAAACTGTAGATTAACTACTAGGTTTATTCACATGTAGATATTATATACCTAAAATGTTTTGCTGACAACCTTCACCATTTTTAAACATTATCAAATTGTTTTGATGATTATGGCTTTGTAGTATAGATGTAGATCTGATACTGCTTTGTCCCCATTCTTCCCACTTTTTTTCATTATTGTTCTTGACGTCATCCTTGAGCCTTTTATTCCTCCAGATGAATTTCATTAATTTTTTCAAATTCTATGACATCACCCTGGTAGTTTGATAGCTATGGCACTAAATAAGTAAATTAATTTAAATAGCATTGTAACTTTATGATTTTGACTCAGCCTGCTCATGAACAATGAACATTTCTCCAATTATTTAGGCCTGTAATTATTAAAATAAAGATTGTCTTATAGTTGTGTCGATACAGTTCTTGTGTTTATCTTGGTAGGTAGACTCATAAGTATCTTATATACTCTGTAGTTCTTTTAAATCAAATTTCTCTGTGTATCTCCTACTGCTTGGTATTAACGGTAATACATCCAAATGCTGATATATGGATTGATTTTGTATCCTGTAACTTCAGTGAAATGTTTTAATTTATTTTTAGCTGGTTCTAGCATATGGTAATATCTGCATGAAACAATAATTTGACTTTGCTTATCTTTCTATTTTTTTCTTTCTTGAGGTGAATAAAAGGGATAGCATTAACATCAAGAAGACCTGGGCTCAAGTCCAGCATCTTATATATATCTTGGTTATCTGACTAAGGGGGAGTCACTTAACCTTTTATTGACCTCAGGCAACTTTCCAAGACTAAGTGTTGCAAATGAGTCAGTTATCTGGGTTGGGATAGGCCATTTTTAGATCTGACACTTAAAACCTATAAAAGAAAAAAATTATAGATCTAGTCATACTGTATTCATCTGTAGATCTATCTGGTTTCTGAGTTTTTTCTTTGTTGGTTCATTCACAAATTTTTCAACTTGGTTTTATCAGCTGGATTATTTAAATTCTCGATTCTATTAATTATTTTAAAGGTATATTATTTCATTAAATTCATATGCCATAATTTTGTTGAGCCATATCTTTTTTTTAATATGTAACAGGAATGAAGCATGCACAGAATTGCCTTACCTGCTTTGAACTGACCACGTGTTGCCCAGAACCAAAAATATTTTGCATTTTCCGATGATGAAGCAAACATTGGGTGGGTCCTAAATTTTCCTCCCTCACTTCATTCCTTTAACACTCTGTGTGTGTGTGTTTTGTCAGTTTAAAAAGAAAGACATTTCCAATTCACCCTTTTCTTTAATTCTTCAGAATTATTAACAATTAGTCCTTCTCTTGGGACAGCTAGGTGATATAGCGGATAGAGTGCCATGCCTGAAGTCAGTGGGGACTTGGGTTCAAATCTAGATTCTCACATTTTCTAGGTATGTGACCCTGGGCAAATCACTTAACCTCAATTGCCTAGCCCTTATAAGTCTTTTGTCTTAGATTTTGATACTAATACTGAAGATATATATAATCCTCTTTGCCTAGCCCTTGCCCTTGCCTTTTTGTCATAGAGTTGTTACTAAGACAGAAAATAAAAGTTGAAAACAATAAAAATTAGTTCTTCCCCCAACCAAGAAATAACAATCGCTAACACTTATTTCTTGCTTACTAAGAGCCAAGCACTATACTAAGCACTTTAGAATGATTATCTCATTTAATCCTCACAACAACCCAGGGAGGTAGGTTCTATTATTATTCCCATTTTATAGATGAGGAAACTAAGGCAAATAGAGGTTAAGTGATTTGCCCAGGGTGCAGCTAAGTAAGTAGAAAGCACAGCTGTTAGGGGATGGGTATAGAGCCAATGGCAAGATATATAGAGTGAATATATTTGAAAGCATTGTTCAAGGCTGGCTAAATCATAATTTAGAGTTAGAAGTGATCTTAGAAGTCATTAAGAATAGCCCCTTAATTTTACCACTGACGAATCTAAGGCACAGTGACTTGCCCTGAGTCATGCAGCTATTAAATGTTTGAGTTTACTACTTATGCCTTTCTGACTCTTTGGTTCAGAGTCTCATTTTCTCTACCATGTTACCTCTCTCTATAGTGAGTTAAGGGCATTTGCACTCACTAACTCAACAATCCAGCTTACACCAAGAGAAAAGGTCTAAAACTCATCAGATTCACTTTTTCAGAGAAAGGGAGCTCTGATACAGGGAAGATAAGTCCAGGAGGGCAGAGAAATGTGAGACAGGGCAGATGGGAGAGGTCTAGAGTGGATGGATCTGATTCCAGTTTCCAGTTGTTTTTTGTTTGTTTGTTTGTTTTGCTGCTGTAGGGCATTGCTATGGTTGTTTTATTACATATGGAACTTTTCTTTTCCAGGGCTCCTTCATAGTCTGAGCATTTATCCTCCAAACTATTTGTTAATCTGAACTCTAAAAGCACTATTCTGATAAACCTATGTCTAGGTGGCAGGGCTCGCTCAAGATGGAAAGTCATCTTTTCTGTGATCTTACAGAAGAGGGTTGCTAATGAGTCAGGGTTTGGCTGTCTCTCTGTGTAGCTGGGCAGTTCAACCACGACCATCACTCAATTGAGACTATTTGCAGTATGAGGGCAGGTATCATGTCTTATTTCCAAAAAAGAATTCTATCCACATCTAGACAAAGAACTGTGGGAATAGAAATGCAGAAGAAAAATATATGGTGGATCATGTAGTTCGACAGGGATATATTTAGGGGTTTAATATTAAAAGATCACTCTACTGCAAATATGAATAACATGGAAATAGGTTTTGAACAATATGATACACGTATAACCCAGTGGAACTGCTTATCAACTCTAGGAGGGAGGGAGAGAAGATTGGGAGGGGGTTGGAATCATGAATCATGTAACCATGGAAAAATATTCTAAATGAAAAAAGAATAGAGTCATGAAAATTTTTGAGTGGTGACATGGTCAGCCTCATTCATTCAACACCTCATATTGCTCTACCATCTGCCCTGCAATACCTCACTTTTCACCACCACCTGGATCAATATCCTTCTGATTAGATAGTCAGATATCTTGTCTCTGGGAATTAATCCCTTCAGCTTTGCAGCTCCCACTGAGCTATATTTATTGGTGAGTGATATGGTCAGTTTTTCATCTTCTCTTTCACCACATACGTAACCTCATTCCCACCCCCACCATAAAATTCTCATCTATTGCTTTGATAATAATAATCAAATCAATATTACCATTGTTCATGGAAGAGGAGTGACAATCTGCTGTTCTTCTGATGGACTCAATATCCCCTTATTCTGTGGATCAAAACTTCCTTTCCTAGCCACCAGGGCCCTCTCTATATCCTTTGATTAGAATATGTTTCATGATGGTAGGCATGGTTTCACTTTTATATGTATTGTTTTTAGCATTTAACATCGTGTCTGACACATAAGAAATGCTTAAAAATTAATTATTTTTCTTTTATTCATCTATTCATTCATGGTCACATCTGTGCTCTAGGAATATGATAGTTGGGTAGAGAATGTATTAAATAGAAGGTACTTAATTCTGTTTTGTGCTACTGGCATTCTCTTAAGTGGAATCTTTCACAGAGTAATGTTTTTAAGTATATAAATAAGATACATAGGTTTACAAAGAAAATTGATTCTATTTAATGAGGATGTAACTTTTTCTACCCAAATTCTCCTGTAATCTGTATGTCTCAATTCAACAATCTGTACATTAAAGAATTAATAAGATGGGGATAGGGAGACCAACTAGAAGTCTTATTATTGCAAGATGTGACAAAGGCCTAAATGAGGATAGAATTTGTGTAATTGGAGAGAATGAGACAAATGTGAAAAATGTTGTGGTAGGATAACCTGACAATTTATTGACTATAGTAGCTGATAAGAATAATGGTTCAGGGGGCAGCTGGGTAGCTCAGTGGAGTGAGAGCCAGGCCTAGAGACAGGAGGTCCTAGGTTCAAACCCGGCCTCAGCCACTTCCCAGCTGTGTGACCCTGGGCAGGTCCCTTGACCCCCATTGCCCACCCTTACCACTCTTCCACCTATGAGACAATACACCGAAAGTACAAGGGTTTTAAAAAAAAAAAGAATAATGGTTCATTTAATTTAGCACCTGTCAGTTATCTCTGTTTGATAAATGAATTGGAAACTAGAAGAAATAGGAACTAAGTATGTTAAGACTGTGATTAAGCCAATGCCATGTCCTCCATGATGCCTTCTTTGATCACCCCATCAAAAAATGATGATTCCTTCATGTTCTGTATTAGTATAGTACAACCCATTCCACTTAAATGTCATATTATCAAAGCAGAAGGCACCTTAGAGGCTATTTAGCCTTTTCATCTCTAAAATGGAATTGAATTATATGGCTTATAAAGTCCCTTCCAACTTTAAATTTATGATCCTATGCTCCTTGTCCAACCCCCTCATTTTTACAGTTGAGTAATTTTTGTAGTTAAGAGTGTGACTATATTGGATTATAAGCTACTTGAAGATGGAACTAAAATTTTGTATACCTCTGTATCCCCTACTTCCTTACACAATGTCTAGAATTGTTTTAAATATGCATAGTAATTTTTTAGTATAACATGCTGAACTGATGAATGGACAGATAGATGTTTCATGAAAAATGTATTCACCAAAAGTAAGAGTTAGTGGATTCTTTTTAAAAAAAATTTTTTAAACCCTTACCTTCCGTCTCAGAGTCAGTACTGTGTATTGGCTCCAAGGCAGAAGAGTGGTAAAGGTAGGCAATGGGGGTCAAGTGACTTGCCCAGGGTCACACAGCTAGGAAGTATCTGAGGCCATATTTGAACCTAGGACCTCTCGTCTCTAGGCCTGGCTCTCAATCCACTGAGCTACCCAGCTGCCTCCGAGTTAGTGGATTCTTAAGGAGTCATCCTTCAGATTTTCCTTTCAAAGACCAAGAAAAATTTGTGATATGCACAAATTAGTGCATGTCTTTTGGTGAAAGTCTTATTTTTGGACCTATTACACTAAGTGCATTGTTGGGATATTCAGGAGGCATATACAATGGTCAGTTGGGAATATAGGACTAGAGACCAGAAAATATTGAGCCTACAGATTTAAATTTGAAGATTATCTGCTTGTTGTTGTTATTCCTGTTGGCTCCCAAAGGAGCATAGGGCCGCAACCATCTCACGCCAACGGACTCTGTTTACCTTGGTCGTCAGAAGATTTATCGAAAAAGGAGGAGGGTTGGGCTAGCAACCTCACCCCGTAAAAAAAAATCTCACTTGCTACAGAAATGGCAACCTCATTAAACCAACAAAGGTTATCTGCTTAGATGTGATAAATTAACCTATTGGAGTGCATGAGATGTCCAACAAAGATCTAGCACAGAGAAAGAAAAAGAGGGTTGAGAGAATGTTGGGGGAATGCCCAAATTTATAAGTTGAAGAAGATGGAGTAGGAGAAATTAGAGTTCAGGAAAAGAATCAAAAGAATATAGTGTGATGAGGTCAAGAAAGGAAAGAGAATAAAGAAGGCAGGGGTCAATAGTGTCAAATGCTTCTAAGAGGTCAAGAAGAACCAAGACTTAAAAAAAAGTTGGATTGGTAATTAAGAGGTCACTAGTTGCTATGGAAGGAATCATTTCAACGCAGTGGTAGAGGTACAGGAGACATATTAAAATAGGATGAGAAGGGGCAGCTAAGTGGATCAGTGGAGAGAATGCCAGGCCTAGAGATGGGAGGTCCTGGATTCAAATTTGACCTCAGAAAATTTCCTAGTTGTGTGACCACGGGCAAGTGGCCCCCCAGCTGCCTAGCCCTTACTGCTCTTCTGCCTTGGAACCTATACTTAAAATTGATTCTGAGATAGAAGGTAAGGGTTTAAAAAAATAGGATGAGAAGTCAAGGAAACGGAGGCAATGAATTCAGAATATTTTTAATAGAAGTTTGGCCGTGAAGGGTAAGAGAGAAAGGAGACTATAGCTTAAAGGGTAACAAGACCAAAGAAACGTCCATATGTAAGACTAGGGAAACCTGATCATGCTTTTAAGCAGAGTAAAAGGAATCACAAGAAGGAAATCTTGAAGATGACTTTTTATTTTTGTCTTGTCATCACCAGCAAAGTGCCTTGACTTTGGGGGCATTTAACTGATCAATTAATTATGGTTGAGTTGAATTGAATAGGAAGGGAACTATATATTATTTATACATATGCCTCTTCCCTGATTAGATTGTATTGATTGTTTTGATTCATGAGTGTCATTTTTAGAGTCCTGCACACAGCAAACATTTCATTGAATTGAATTCAGTTATTTTTGGAGCAAAGCACAAGAGGAGGTAAGAAGGGATGGGATAATTGGTACACATAAAGAGGTTAACTTTGATAAGATGAAGAACAGCCTCTTGTTCTGTAACTGAAGGGGAAAAGTAGGAAAATGGATGACATGAAAAATTTGCAAGGATAAAGGAGATGAAATGTGGAAGCTCCCACAGGTGGTACCTGTCAAGGGTATCACCATCCTTAGAATTATCCAGATTCCTAATTCCTAAACCATTCTTTTGGATCCATACTTTTCCTTATGTCACACCCAACAGCCCATAACTTGCCAAGTCTTGTTGATTTGACTTCTTGCATTTATCCTTTACTTATCACTAAGCCATCATTCTAGTTTAGTCCTCATCTCCTCAGATTTGGACTATTGCTATAGATTCCTAACTGGCCTCTCTTCTTCAATTATCTCCTTTTCTACAATCTATTGTCCATACAAATGCTAAATTTATATTCCAAAAGCACTGATCTGACCATATCTCCTCTATTCAAGAAGAATCAGGAATTCCCAATTGCCTCTAGGGTAAAATGCACATTTCTCTGTTCAGCATTTTAAATAGCATGTAGGTCAATAGACTGTGTAAGAGGGAATCATGAAAGGCCAATAGATTGTGTAAGAGGGAATCCAATCTATCTTTTAAGACTTATTTTACATGATTCCCTCTTACACAATCTATTGACCTACTTGCTATTCTCCATGTAGGACATCCTGTTTCCTGACTTCATATTTTTTGTTAAGTGTCTCCACCTCATAAAGTGTTTTTTCTCCTAGACTTGATTTCTTGGAATCTCTTTCTCCCTTCCAAACTCAGCTTAAATGCCAACTCTGATGGGAGGCCTTTGCTAATTCTATCAAAAATTAGAGCTTTCCCTATTTGCCACTTTACTCTAAATTTCTTTTGCATATATTTTATATTGATTTACCCATGGGGCCAGGATTGCTTCTATTTTAAACTTTGCAATTTTGGTATTTAGTACAGTGCCTGGCACATAGTAGGTACACATTAAATGTTGATTGAATTGCTTTGCAATAAATCCATGGCTCTAATTTTTCCATTAGGTTTTTTAAAAAGGCAAAATCATCTATCGGCTGAGGGAGATACTGAGACAGAAAGGAAACACAATTGGAGTTAGGGAACTGAGGGAAGAGGGAAAAGATTTAAGAGACAATGCAAGAGGAACAGCTAGGTGGCACTGTGAGTAGAGTACCAGGCCTGGAGTTAGGAGGAACTGGGTTAAAATTAAGCTGCAGACATTTCCTAGCTGTGTGACCCTGGGCAAGTCATTTAACCTGTTTGTCTAACTCTTGTCCTTCTGCCTTAGAGCTGGTACTAGAATAGAAGGTAAGGGTTTTCTAAAAAAAAGAGTTAATGAAGGAAATATTATTTGAAGAATAATTGTGAACATCCATCTCCAGAGAAAGAGTGGATAAATAGAACATACAAGGTATACTTTTATATATACATATATAGACATGCATATATATATATATATATATATATATATTTGGGCATTGATACCTTCTTTAGTGTGGAGAGGAAAGGAGAGATGCCTGGGAAATTTGATGTAACAGTCAATGAAGGAATATGATTTGTGATTTAATCAGAGAGCTATAATCTCTCTCTCTCTCTCTCTCTCTCTCTCTCTCTCTCTCTCTCTCTCTCTCTATATATATATATATATATATATATG
>NC_058130.1:341546227-341578482 GCF_016433145.1 Gracilinanus agilis | reverse complement strand
ATATATATATATATATATATATATATATATATATATATTTGGGCATTGATACCTTCTTTAGTGTGGAGAGGAAAGGAGAGATGCCTGGGAAATTTGATGTAACAGTCAATGAAGGAATATGATTTGTGATTTAATCAGAGAGCTATAATCTCTCTCTCTCTCTCTCTCTCTCTCTCTCTCTCTCTATATATATATATATATATATATATATATATATGCATATCTACATATCTATATATCTATATATATGTAGCCATGCAGCAGAGAGGACCTAATTATGATGAAATAGTATGGATTTACAGTGAACTTGAGTCAGCATAGATTAGTTACTACTCAATATTGCTCCAAAGCCCCAGAGCAGGCATGGAGGAAGTTGATAATGAAAGCTGTGAGCAGGTCAAACTAAGGAAATGATGTGCAAAAATAAACTCAGCAGAAACCACTTACAACAAATGAATTAAATTCTGGCAATTTTTCTAATTATAGAACTAACTTTAGAAGAGCTGATTTTATTCAGAATATAATATATAGATTGTGGAAATTAATTGAATTGGAAGAGGATGACTGATGAAATGGAAAGAGGAATGGATTTGGATACAGAGAACCTGAGTTTGAATCTGCTATTTCCTACCTGTATGATTTTGGTTGTGGCAACTTCTCTGGAACTTAATTTCTTCACTTTTAAAATGAAGGGATGTAATTAGGTAAATCACCTAAGGTTCTTTCTAAATCTAAACATATGATCTTTTGATTTTGTGATTTTTAAATTAAAAAAATTGAAATTGAAATTAAATTATTTTAAAAATTTTAATAACAAAGTTACACATAAGTTTTCCAAAGTTATATGATCCAAATTGTCTCCCTCTCTTTTTCCCTCCCTCTTCCCAGAGCTGGAAAGCAATTCAGTCTGGGTTATTATCATGCAAAACATATTTCCATATTATTCATTTTAGTAAGTGAATAATTTTATAAAACCAAAACACCCAAACATAGATCCAAATAAAAAAGTGATAAATCATATGCTTTCATCTGCATTCTTACTCCTAACAGTTCTTTCTCTGGAGGTGGATAGTATTCTTTTTAATAAGTCCCTCAGAATTGTTCTGGATCATTGTATTGCTGTTAGTAGCTAAGTCTATCACAGTTGATAATTCCACAATATTGTAGTTAGTGTGTACAATATTTTCCTGTTTCTGCTTATTTCACTCTGCATCAGTTCATGTAGGTCTTTCCAGTTCTTTCTGAAATCATCCTATTCATCATTCCTTATAGAACAATAGTATTCCATCACCATCATATGCCATAATTTGTTCAGCCATTCCCCAATTGAGGGACATCTGTTTAGTTTCCAATTCTTTGCCACCACAAAAAGAGCTACTATAAATATTCTTGTACAAATAAGGCCTTTTCCATTTTTTAAAAATTTCTTTGGGATATAGAACTACTAGTAGTATTACTAGATCAAAGCATGTACATTGTTTTATAACTCTTTAGGCATAATTCCAAATTGCCCTCCCAAGTTATTAGATCAGTTCACAAATCCATCAGCAATGCACTAGTGTCCCAATTTTGCCACATCCCTTCCAACATTTATCATTTTCCTTTGTTATCACCTTGGCTAATCTGATAAGTGTGAGCTTGTTTCTCAGACTTGTTTTAATTTGTATTTCTCTAATCAAGAGGGGCTTAGCACATTTTTTTCATGTATTTATTGATAGCTTTGATTTCTACATCTAAAAACTACCTATTCATGTCCTTTAACCATGTACCAATTGGAGAATGACTTGTATTTTATAAATTTGACTTAGTTCTTTATATATTTGAGAAATGAGACCTAAATTAGAGAAAATTGTTATAAAAAATTTCCCCTAGTTTGTTGTTTCTCTTCTAATCTTGGTGCATTGGTTTTGTTTGTACAAAACCTTTTAAATTGGATATAATCAAAATTATTCATTTTACATCTTGTAATGTTCTCTATTTCTTATTTGACCATATATTCTTCTCTTCTGCAGAGGTCTAACAGGTAAACTATTCTATGTTCCCCTAATTTACCTATAATATCACTCTTTACATCTAAATTGTGTAGCCATTTTGACCTTATCTTGGTATAGGGCAGCGCTGGTAAAGTATTGGCACAAGTATAGAGCTGGAACTTGAGGAGCTGCTCCATTACCCCTCTTCCCAGTGCCCAAGGACATTTTTTTGCTGCCCCTCTATCCAGTCACCCAAAGTGAGCACTTCCTCCTTCTACTCTTTGGGGTAATGTGATTGAGTGGGGCTTACAGGCAACTTGAAATTGCAGTCTGGGCACTCGAACTTGAAAATCTTCATCAACACTGGTATAGGGCATAAGATATTGATCTAAACCTAATTTTTGCCATATTGTCTTCCAATTTTCCCAGCAGTTTTTGTTAAATGGTGAGTTCGTATTCCAAAAGTTGGGATTTTGGGGTTTATCAAACACTAGATTGCTGAGGTCATTTACCCCTAATCTATTCCATTGAGTCACCCTTCTATTTCTTAGCCAGTAGAAGACTATTTTCATGATTACTGCTTTATAGTCCAGTTTAAGATCTGGTACCACTAGGTCACCATTCTTCACATTATTTTTCATTAGTTATTTTGATAATCCTTATCTTTTGTTCTTCCAGATCGTGGCAAATATATTTTATATTGTCTGGAGTGATTTTAAATGGAGTTTCTCTTTCTAACTCTTGCTGCCAGGCTTTATTGGAAAAACATAGAAATGTTGATAATTTGTGTGGGTTTATTTTATATCCTGCAAGTCTGCTAAAGTTAGTAATTATTTCAACTAGTTTTTTAGTTGATTTTTAGGACTGTAATGCAGGATTGCTGCAAGAATCTCTTGCTCTTGCAAATCCACCTGAGGCAATCCTGGCAGTTGGAGGGAATAGAATGTTGACCTAGCCAGGGTGCTGGTCTCACGGGAAAACCATTAGAGCTGGTCTATAAATATCCCTGGAGTACCAACTGAAGGGCCTTTTGCTTTTGGGGCTTTTGGGGTTTGCCTGATTTCCCTTGACCTCCCCCTTGACAGCCTGCTATTCCCTGGATTTCCCCATTGGGCCCTGGGAGGTGGGTATTTTTGGTGGGTGAAAATCGTGGGAACTAGCTTCTTCTATAGGCAGGCAGGGACAACCTAAACCAAGCCATCACCTCATCTAGTAATCAACTGCACCTTATTACCTCAGGGCAATGAAATTATCCTTGGCTGAGGAGCTGGCTCCCTCTGCCTAATCCCCTCTTCTGTGACCCTCCCCAACACCAGCTTCTCCCTTAGCTGCAGTTACCAGACCTCAACCCCTTTTTCCCTCAGCTTACCCTTGGTTTTAATAAATGCCCTTTGGCTTTTATACAAAGAACTTCTAGTGAATCATTGTACCCACTACTAGGGCAAAGGCTGAAGAGGGAAAGAAATAACTTTCATTTATTTCTTGAGGGCTAAACCAGGCATCCATTTTGGGCAGGAATTGGATTAGCTTTTTCCTGTAGGCTGGGATTTGTTCTCCAGAAGGGAGGGGCTCTTTACTCCTCCCCTCAAGGGAGCTTAGAATAATAGCAGGAGGCTGAATAAAACCTTCAGCCAGGCTCTCACAATTTCCAGCTGACCTTAAGTTGCTCTGAATTAAGAGATAGCCTTCCCCGCCTGGAGATCCAGCTGATATCACCCAGAGCCCTCAAGTACAAGCCTCATTGATTAGCCCTTCATATTCCCCTTTTATTCCATAACATTTTCCTAAGTATACCATCATATCATTTGCAAAGAGTGTTTAGTTTCCTCATTGCCTACTTTAATTCCTTCAATTTCTTTTTCTTTTTTAATTGCTAAAGCTAGCATTTCTAGTACAATATTAAATAGTAATAGGCATCCTTGCTTTATTTCTGATCTTATTAAGAAGGCTTTTAACTTATCCCCACGGCAGCTTATGCTTACTGATGGTTTTAAATAAATATAGTTGTCCCTCACTATAACATGGTTCACTTATTATGGCTTCACTGTATTGCAGGGTTGTTTTTTTTTAATCTAATTCTGTATCACAGAGTTTTCACTATGAGACAATTCCAAAACTGCTTATCTATAAACTTATCAATACTTGTATCTTTAATATTATTCCAATAATTCAATGGTCTGTTTGCTCTCCTGCTACTTCCTGGATTTTCACTTATCATAGGGACATCTGGAATGTAATTCTCATGATAGGTGAGGGATCACTATACAACTTATTTTAAAGAAAGGCCCTTTGATTCCTATGTTTTCTAGTATTTTTTTTTAAACCCTTGTACTTCGGTGTATTGTCTCATAGGTGGAAGATTGGTAAGGGTGGGCAATGGGGGTCAAGTGATTTGCCCAGGGTCACACAGCTGGGAAGTGGCTGAGGCCGGGTTTGAACCTAGGACCTCCTGTCTCTAGGCCTGACTCTCACTCCACTGAGCTACCCAGCTGCCCCCTTTTCTAGTATTTTTAATAGGAATGGATATTGTATTTTGTCAAAAGCTTTTTCTGCATCTATTGAGATAATCACATGATTTCTGTTAGTTTGGTTATTGATATGGTTAATTATGATTATAGTTTTCCTAGTATTAACAAGTCTGGAAATCCTGGTATAAATCTCACCTGGTCTTGGTAAATAATCCTTATGATATATTGCTACAGTCTCTTTGCTAGTGTTTTATTTAAGATTTTTGCATCAATATTCATTAGGGAAATTGACCTATAATTTTCTTTCTCTGTTTTTAGGTTTCCCATCTTGGATATCAGCACCATATTTATGTCATCAAAAGAATTTGGTAGGACTCCTTCTTTGCTTATTTTGCCAAATAACTTATATAGTATTAGGATTAATTGTTCTTTAAATATTTGATAGAATTCACTTGTGAATCCATCTGATCCTGGGGATTTTTTTTTTTTTTAGAGATTCATTAATGGTTTGTTAAATTTCTTTTTCTAAAATGGGATTATTTAAGTATTATATTTCCTCTTTTGTTAATCTAGGCAACTTATTTTTTTTAAATAACCACCCATTTCACCTAGATTATGAGATTTATTGTCATATAATTGGGCAAAAGAGTTCCTCATTATTGCTTTAACTTCCTCTTTGTTGGAGATGAAATCATCCTTTTTTTTTTAAAAAAAAAAGAAGGAACTGAAGAAATAAATATGATGAGGTTGGGCAAAATTCAGATTAATTTAGCTTTTTGTGGGAGATAGTAAAGTGTGCCACTGGATATGAAGTGATTTAATCACATCCCAATTAGAATTGATTCATTCCATTCAACAAATATTTATTCACCACCTACTGGAGGAAGAGCACTGAGCACTGGGACCTTTGTTGAAACTAGATAAGATATGGTCCTTGCCTTTACGTTTTTTTTTGTTTTTTTTTTTTGGAGTCAATACTATGTATTGGCTCCAAGGAAGAAGAGTGGTAAGGGTAGGCAATGGAGGTCAAGAGACTTGCCCAGGGTCATACAGCTAGGAAGTGTCTGAGGCCAGATTTGAACCTAGGACCTCCCATCTCTAGGCCTGGCTCTGAATCCACTGAGCTACCCAGCTGCCCCCCACCCTTTATATTTTTATAGTCTGATACAGAGATATGTCACTTGTATAAATAATTATGCAAAATAACACATGAGAAGTTTGTTTTGAAACATACAAATGCATTCATCTCTGACTTCTATGTAGGGGCAGGAGATGGATACCTTACATAGAGGAAGAAGATGGAAACCACATCCTCAGAAAAAGGCACAATGAATCAGTATCTGAATAGGCTATTTCAGAAGGTGCTGGTAACAAATGAACACAGTTCCAGTTATCTTGAAAAAAAAAACATGTTTGTTTTTAAGCAACAATTTTCTAATATCTGTTACAGAACTTTTTTTTAATCAAAATTCAGAGTTCTCTTAGATGTTTCCTTAGGAGGAAAGTATCAAAAAGATGAGTATATTTAATTAATAAATGATGAATTAACTCAGGATCCCTTTTGAATGTCACATGATGATTATGGAAATAGGCAAATTCACAGAGATGAAAAGCTAACCAAAGAAAGCAGATGAAGACTCAGAGGCTATGATGGTTAAATTCCTATGACCATAACATGTTGAAGTTAATTTACTCCAATATAGGTAATTATAAAGTAAGTTCAGTTGGTCTTGATGACATTAAAAGTGTGGTTTATAATAAATTACTTGCATATTTGAATATTTCAGTGGATCTCTTGTTCATGATGGATGAACTCCAGTCAATGAAGATTACAATCTATCCATCTCTTCTTACACTAGTGGGTTGATCACTGAGCCTGACCCATATGGCAGGACCTCTCTTTTGGTTCTTTTTTATTATTAACATTTTTTTTCAATTATATGTAAACAAATTTTTTAACATTTAAAAAAAATTTGGAGTTCCAAATTCTCTCCCTCCTTTCCCCTTCACTTCCCTTAAGAAGATAAGCACCTTGATATAGATATGCATGTACAGTCATGCAAAACATTTCAGATCTTCTGGTTCTTCTATTTCATGGATATCAGTGTGAGTCTTGGACTGCCCATCTATATAGCTTATTTTTGCTGCATGACTAGGCCACCTTTTAAAATAAAACATTTTAAAGTGATACTTTTATGATGATGTCAGTCATTTTTCAGTTGTGTTTGACTTGGCAAAGATATTAGAGTGATTTGCCCTTTTCTTTTCCAGCTCATTCTACAGATGAGGAAACTGAGGTAAACAGGGTTAAGTGATTTGCCAGGGTCACACAGCTAGTAAATGTTGGAGTCAAATTTAAACTTGGGAAGACTCATCTTCCTAACTCTAGGCCCAGTACTCTATCCACCATGCCACCTAGCTGCCAGATATTTTTATTTTTAAGTTTAATTGATGCCCTATTTTTAATATGTCACAGTCACTTAAAAATAGACTCTGAGGGGCAGCTGGGTAGCTCAGTGGAGTGAGAGTCAGGCCTAGAGACAGGAGGTCCTAGGTTCAAACCCGGCCTCAGCCACTTCCCAGCTGTGTGACCCTGGGCAAGTCACTTGACCCCCATTGCCCACCCTTACCAATCTTCCACCTATGAGACAATACACCGAAGTACAAGGGTTAAAAAAAAAATAGACCCTGAAACAACTTATCTATCCTGCAAAAATTCTATTATAGCAAAGAAAACCAGTTGAACATAACCAATCAACACAATAGTCATAATTGCCAGTATAAAGAACATTCTGGATCCACAGAGCCCCGCTTCTCCAAGGGATGCACGAAGGTTTCTTTCCTCATCTCTTCTCCAGTAAACTATTTTTTGTTTTTACATTAAAAATTTTTATTTATTATATTTTTATATCACTTTTATTTCTTAATGTATTCCTTTCTCTAGAGAATCCTTGTTATCAAGAGTGAAAAAAAAAAGAAAAAATAATAAGAAAACCGGTTTTGCGAACAAGTCCACGCATTCATAGAAGTAAATCAGACAGTGCATGCAGTGTTCCACCGCCTTGGTCCCTCATTTCTGTAATGGAGAATCTTAAAAATTTCTCAAGGGCCAAATTCAGTCATTATAATCACACAGGTTCAACTTCTAAGCCATTTATTATATTTGTTTTTAAAAGATGTTTTATTTCCCCAGTTAGATGTGATAACAATTTTCAATATGCATTGTCCAAAATTATGAGTTCCCTATTGTCTCCTTCCTTTCCCCTTCTCAGAGATGATAAGCAATTTCATCTGGGTCATACATGTATTATCATGCAAAATATACTTGATCATTGTGGAAAGAAAATACTCATATAAAACCGAAAACCCAAATAAACTAACGTGGAAAACAGTATGCTTTATCTTCCTTCTGACTCCAACAGTTCTTTCTCTGGAGGTGGATTGCATTCTTTGTTATAAGTCCTCCAGGACTGTCCTGGATCACTGTACTGCTGGGAGTACTAAGCCATTATTTTAAAAGGGCAAAAGGGGGAGAGAACTCTCTACACTTCAGATAGTCTAACAAGCATGATTAAAAGGGAACTGATGTTCAAGATATGTGAGGAGATAGTAGGAAAACATGTAGTCACTTAGGGGGAAAAGAGTCATGATTAAAAAAATGCACCAGGGTCCCTACCACCTCAAAAATGCTTCCTTATTTGGAAGGGAATTTAGCCATCAGATAATTAAAGGCCAGATGTAGCACATGATGCTACAGTTGGTCTTTTTTACTTTTTCCCTTATTTTAACAGGAATATAACAGAATCTTCCTTAGTCAGCCTAAGGTAGTTCTGATCAACACATTTCCCTCCCTCAACTGTATGTCATTGACACTGGAGTCTCCTGACACTGCCTGGTACCTCAAGAAAGTATATTGGAAGCACAGTATTTTAGGGATACAGTACTAGTGATGGGAAATGAACACCATACTCATTCCCTGTTAAAATGTGCCCAGGCTTAGGCAGCTATCTATGACACTTATTATCTCCACAAAAATATAAGCTGAAGAGACCACCCTTAAACTCACGATCCCTTGTAAAACACTTTTATTTAAGGGATTAGATATGTTTTTTTTTTCCTCCTGGAAAAGTACCTGAAAAGGGAGACAGGAATCTTGGGGGAAGGATTAGAAATAATACAGCAATAATAAAGTCTTACTTAACTTTTTGTTAACACTCCATTATACTCAAAATTGACCTAGAAAAGATGTTTTTGGACATCTTTGGGTAAATGAATCTTTTCTGAAGTATCAAAGAAGCAAAAATATTTAATAAGGGCATGCTTTATAATTTCTAGGTTCCTCTGAACACCACATCAGCCCTTGGGATTATGAGGCATGATTAAAAAAGTAGAAAGCTTCTATCTTGGGGAGTGGTGTGGTAAACATTATTTAGTAGGAAGAACATTTAGCAATAAGTATATTTGTCAACAGAGAGGTAGTGCCTTATAGTTACTAGTGATGGGAATCAAAAACCCAGGTTCAAATACTGTGCTAATTTTGCCACTATGATTAAATCACTTAACACATCCACGTGTCACCTCTAAGACTATGACATAGTTAGAGTTCTGGCTCTGAGTAAGTGTAGAGAGATCCCAAACTAACAAAGCCATAAGGTCTTGACCAGTGATGGGCAACCTTTTGAGCTTGGTGTGTCAAAATTTGCCAAAAAACCCGAGAATAACTCAGGTGGTGTGTCACTTTGAGAAAAAAACACCAGAATTTCGTGATATTTATAGTTTAAATAACAAAAATGTATATTTATAATATATAACTCTATTTAATAAACCAAAATAAATAAATTAATATAGATAGAATTGTTATCTATAGTGCACAGAGTGTCTACACTACAGCAAATGTTTCATCCTCGCCATGCGGCTGCATGTCATAAAAAATGGCTATGCATGTCAGTACTGACATGTGTGTCATAGGTTTGCCATCATAGTATTGACATTTGACACTGGCCAATGCTGAACTTAAATAGCCTTCACTCACATCAGTCCACACTATAACAGAAGCCAACAAAACAAAAAACCTCTATCAGATAAAATAATAATTCCATCACTAATAATAGCTCATATTATATAGTTAGCACTTCCTAGCTGTGTAATGGATGGTACTGCCTCTAAATTTTAATTCTAATTTCATTTTAATTTCAAATTTGATTTTAATTTCAGCTGAAATGTATCATCTCTCTCTCTCCCCCTTCCTCCCTTCCTCTCTGGGTCTTTCTGCTTCTGTTCCTCCATGTTTCTGTCTGTCCACCTTTATTTCTGTCTCTCTTTGTCTCTGTCCATGTTTGTCTTTTTCTCTCGTTCTCTCCCTCCACCCCTTTTTCTCTTTTTCTGTGTCTTTCTGTCTGTCTCTCCCCATGTCTCTCTTTGTATATCTGGCTCCTTTTCCCCTCCCTCCTATTTATCTTTATCTCTATCTGTCTCCATCTCTCTTCATCTGACTCTTTTCCTCCCTCCCCCTCTATCTCCCCTTCCCTTTGTTTATATGTCTCCTTCATTCCTAGTACTTCAGCACTGATTCTGACATTGACTACTCTTCATAGGTTGATGTACTTAGTGGTTGAAAACACTAATGTCCAGACACACTATACACAGTGACTGATCCTGACTTTATAGATATAGCTACTGGCAGCAGAACTTCATTGGCCATAGCTAATTAGCATGCTGGTCTTGCCGTTTCTCTGATTTCCCAGCAGTCAATGGAAAATACATCACATGGAAGCACAGACTTCAACAAAATGCTCTTGAAGCTTTTCTTCATTCCCCTCAATTTTCAGTTGCCCTAGTAACAGGACAAAAAAGATACTTGATCCTCTGATGGTTACTCATAGTCCAGAAACACCTCATTGAGCAGAGTTTGAATGTGCATCATTTCAGTGGTACTAAACTTGTTTCATTATTTTCCATTACACTGTTGTTGGTATTTTTGTTTTTGATGTTTAGTTCTCAACAGGACCTGCAATGTCAGAGTTATTTTCTATTCATCCATTAATTTGTCAGTTTATATATTTGCTTGTTAATCTGGTCTAGACATATAATTAGTGACACTGTGGACAACCCTTTGTGGAAATGCTCTCTCTTGATACACATCTACATCTCGTTTGTAACTCAATTTTAGGGAGTTGCATGTGGGAATTGAGAAATTAAGTAGCTTGCACTGGTCAGACAGTCAGTATATCTTAGAGGAAGCAGTTTAACCCATGTTATCCATTATATAATGCTGCTGTTCAGATTTAGATCTTACTTCCTTGTAGAGAGACATGACTCCTAAGCAAACTGTCAGTTTGGGCCAATTAGATGGCATGTAGATCATAACTTTCTGCGAAATTAACCTTTAGGGCTGAAATTTTCCAAGTATATGTTCACAAGGAGAACCAGTTATTTCCTTAAACCCACTTCCTTAAAATGCTATTTTTGGTTGATGTGTGAGTAGAAAAAAAGAAACTAGATTCAGCTGTGTGTGTAGGTGTGTTGCATGAACTTTGAAGTATTTTTTTCCAACAGATAGTTTAATTCTTTAAAAAAAATTTGTTTTATTTCAACTTAACAAATAGTAAGTAGAACAAACATTTGTGTGTGTCAGAACAGAAAAAGAAGGCTGCGTTATGCAGCCAAGCATCGGCAGTATAAATAGTTTGCCTCTTTCTCCAACCACACAAGCAATTCAACTTATTTTCAGAACTGTTCTGCTTGTTTGTGGATCCTATTGAGTTTCCTTCCATTCTCTTCTGTGTATTTAAAAGCATGCGTCAATGACTCTCTTTTCTTAATTTTCTTTCTGTTCTGGTAAGCCTAATACTATTTTCCCTACCTGTCCTATCCCCCCAGCTAACTCTTTCTCCTATGAAAAATATTTAGAATGTTTGTATTAAGTATTTATAGTTAAGTGAAATGGATCTCCACATTGGCCACATTTGAAAATGTGTCTCATTATGCATCTGGGGGGATCATCATCATTTTAGCTAATTTAACTCTAATGAAATAATTGAGGAAGCACTGCTGCACACCCAAGAGGGCTGAGATGCTGAATATTCTCACTTCTCCAAAAGGGGTCCCCCTGCTCTAGACCCAGGCATGGTGCACAAATGCTTTTGATGGAACAGGACTCAGTAGCTTAATTGATCACTGCTATTATAAGATATTAAGAAGCTGTTCCATCTAAATGTTAAGCAGTTTATGGGACTGCTTATTAGGCCTTTAACTTCTGTTCTGCATTGTCTTCCCAAAAGTCCATGTTTTCTTTCTGGCAAACTAGGCCAGGGGCTTGGGCTTCTCCTCTGATTTCTCCCATGAAGTTTCCATTTCCACAAGCCAGCTCTACTCATTGGACCTGGTCTTATCAAACTCACAAAGTTACTTCCAAGCCTGGATGTGTCCTCCTTGAGAATAATGTTTTGTCATCTACTTAGAAAAGGGAGAACAAAGCAGAAAAGAACCCCAGGGCTCAGGCACAAGCTCAGCTTGGGATAGCAATGTTCACCATGGGAGTAGGTGTAGAGGGGAAGGTGCACAATCCATTCTCCTTCCATCCCTCATAGGGAGTCAAGAAAGAATAAACTACTTGCTAAATGGGGAGTTGAAGCAAGAGAGTGAGCTATAAGCTGTGGCTGCCTCTTTTTTTTATATCAACATATACATTAGCTCCCCTGACTGAGCAGCCAATGAGGGGCTTGCTTTCCATGCTGACCTACCACATGGCTAGAAGCAGACAAAGTCATCATCTCTGCATGCCAAATGGCCGAACCAGAAAAAGGCCACTGACCAGAACCAGCAAGAGTAACTCTGAATGTATTCCATGAGATGGCTTCCATTGGACCAAGATTGAATGATTAATGAAAGTGTACACTTGAAAAAAATGACACTGAAAAGAAAACCGCATGAAAAAAAAATCACCACATTCAGGTAAGAAGTTGCTCTGGGAACCAAGAAAGGAAGCCTTTGTCAATTATTTTGATCTGATGGCTATGAGCTAAAAACTTTAGGTTGTGTAAACAGAGATATATCTTCCCACATCCAATAGTTGTATGCCTGCCACTGAGCATCAATTTTTCTGAAAATAGAGCAAAATTTTTCACTGACCTGTAATTTCAAAGATGACATTAATTTCCCATTGCTCTCCTATAGTTAGAGGTTATTAACACTTTTCATATGCCTTCTCTCATCCTCACAAGTCAAGATTCTTTAAAGAAACAAACTTATTCAAAACCCTCATTATCTGGAGGAATCTTGAATCCTTTTGTGAAGAAAAGAGTTCTTTTCTGATAGATTTAATAATCTTAGGACAGCTAGGTGGCACAGTAGATAAAGTGCCAGGTCTGGGGTCAGAAACACTCATCTTTCTGAGTTGAAATCTGGTCTCAGATATTTACTGGCTGCATGACCTTGGGCAAGTCACTTAAATCTGACTTGCCTCAGTTTCCTCATCTGTAAAGTGAGCTGGAAAAGGAAAAAGAAAATTGCTGTAGTGTCTTTGCCAAGAATACCATAAATGGAATTATGAAGAGTAAGACATTACTGAAACAACAAGAAGTAATAATATCATTATTTTTCTGTTTTGGATTCTAGAATATTAAGCTTTCTTAAAGGAGGGGAACAAGGTACCTCTTCTTTAAGAAACCTCTTAAATGAGGAAACTACATGGAATAATGGATAGAGTATTACATCTGAAGTCAGAAAAATATAGGTTCAAATACAGACTAGCTATATAACACTGGACAAGTCGCTTACATTCTGTTTGCTTCAGTTTCCCAATTTGTAAAATAGAGATAATAATAACACCTACTTTTTAGGGTTGTTGTGAGGACAAAATGAGATAATATTTGTAAAGCATTGCACGAACTTTAAAGTATTATAAAAATGCCAGCTAGTTTTATTGTTATTCTCACTCTTCCAGTAACTCACAACAGTCAGTTGGTCAATAAGCATTTATTTAGCTCCTACCTTTGTGCCAGGAACTGGGCTATGTGCTGGGGACACAAAGAAATGTAAAAGACAATCCATTAAAATATGGACATCATGGCATATAATTTAAAAAAAAAATAGTGCAGCTTACTTCTCCACTCTTAGGAAATGGAGGTTCAAAACATAATGCTTAGGAGACAGGTAGATGGCTCAGCAAATTGAGAACCAGATCTGGAGTCGAGGGGACCCGAGTTCACATCCGGCCTCAGACACATTCTAGTTGTGTGACCCTGGGAATGTCACTTAGCACCAATTCCCTATATCCCAGGTCTCTTACTACTCATCTACCTTAGAAATGAGATATAAGGTAAGGCTTTTAGGGGGGGAAAACCCAACAATATGCTTTTAATTCCCATCAGATAAGCTCAGCCAGCCAAGGCCAACTTTATAGGAAAGAGCCTTTTGACAACCAAGTGATATCTTCCATTATCTGCTTCAACTTATGCTAAATTGGGAAACAACTTTGCTCCAATCTATTAACTTATTTCTAAATACTGTTTATTTTAAACAGTCTATTTATTTCATATACATAACTGCTCAAGATGAGCAGAGGTTAATATTTTTTTTTCTCTCAGTATATAAGAAAGAAATATTTGTACCAACTTGGAATTTCAACCTGTGTTGTTCTGGTTCTAGGGCCATTGCTTTGTTTCTTCCTCTTCTTCTTCTTAATAGCCCAGGCTCTTAGCTCTTATACTTCTATCATTCATTCAGACTTTTAAAATATCTATTTTTTAAATATCATTTCTAATGAAAACCCAGGAAAAGAAACAAACTTTTCACTATGAACTTAATTGGATTGTTATTACTCCCAAACAGCTCCCAAACACATTTTAGAAGTTTATTAGTATAGGTTAAATGAAATTCCAAATAGTAAAAATGAACACAGTGACACATTACTTTCCAAACATAGATAATACACAGATACATCTGCTAATCCAGGCCAGCTTAATATTATATACAGAAAGAATAGAGCATAATACACACAGTAAAACCTCATTAATTTGGTAGGCTAGTGTCAAGTCACTATATTATGATATAAAATTTTGTAAAAACACATAGCTTGCTACTTTGAAATGTAGATCTGTGATCTTCCAAGGTGATCTTTAACTTCATCTCTGCTTAAATGAATTTGTCAGAAAGATTTGTTTGGAATATATTAAAGCAATTCCTTCAGCAGCTACCCTTTGATTGTTGTAATTCTTTTCTTGGTATACAAATTGTTACTTGTGCAGTATTCAACAGTTTGTTCTTTTAAAGAGGTCAAAATTTCACTGCCAAACTTGTTGAGAGTTTGGTGATCAAATCCCTTTCCTCCTCCACGGTCAATCCAAAGATACCTCAACTTAGTTTCCAAATTAATAAGGTCTAAATGAATGAGCCTCTTCAGTATATTACAAGTAAATGGTAGTGATATTTTTTTAAAGAAATGGTTTTGATAATTATTATTTGCCTTCACTTTAAAGGAAAATGTTTAGGTTTATCCAAACAATTTTCAAAAAGCCACATATGTACTATTAAAAGTGAGGGTTCATAAGTAACACAAGAATATAAGTGGAAAAGATTTAATCATTCTATACAGCATTACTATATGAAAGATAAAGGAATGGAAAACACACACAAAGTCCTCCAATTTCATAGCAATTCAATTCCATGAACTTTCTCTTATACTGTGTAACTAATCCAAAGTCTTTGACATTATTCAAAAAGAGCTGATTTTAGATAATTCCTTCAAGAAAACACTCACAAGTAAATGATGTCCAAATGAAGGCAGGTTGAAGGAATTATTTCTAAAAAGCATACCTCCAGGGTTTTGCTCTACTTTCATCTTAACATATAACCACAGAAAAAAGCAGGAGTGGTGAAGTCTCTTTCGCTGACTGCCTTTATATACATCTTACAAAAACATGAGTGAGTCACATCCTGCTGACTGTTTCAAAATGTGATAAAGGAATGTTTTTGTAGGAAAATGAAACCTGCATGGTAAAAACTATAAAGGAGCTGCCCTCTTCAAGCCCTTATGGCACTTGGTCTGCAAATGTGGACATGCCATTCAGAAGGAAGCCTCCTGGGACCCTGTGTCCTTGTTTAGACATTTGGTCCTAATAAAGGAGATAATAAACAGTGTAGGAGGGGTCCTGCCTTTTGTTTCAGTGCTGATGAGCAGCAGTGCATTTGGCATCTTCCAACAGGAGGGCTTCTGATTTTTCACATCTGAGAAACCTTGTTCACTACTTCACCTTTTCTATTACAATGTTGATTCAGGATGCTAAGGACCATTCTCATTGCCATTTAATAGTTACCCATAAGCCCAGAGGAATTTTTCTTTTTTTGGGTTCGGATGGGTGATGTGGAATGTCTGTCTACCACTTGTAGTCTTAGAGACTTGCCTAGGGCACTGAAAAGTTAAATAACTTATTCTAGTCATCCAGATAGTATATGTCAGAGGCAGGATTTGATCCCCGTACTTGCTATTTGGTCCAAATCAGGCCCTCTATCCACTACAACAGCCTACCTCTCTAAGTGCAAATTTACAATTTGAAATTTATAATTGTACAATACCTCTCTATCGCCCTATGAACACCATGTATACTTTCATGATGGGTCTGTTTGTGACTTCTTTATTTTGTGATCAGCTGAGATACTTGCTTACAAACAAAGTTTTTGATTTGTTGATGGCCAAAACCAGTCTTTACAACAGAGTTGCCAAAAAGATGGTCTTTTCATCATTTCAGTAATTTTTAAGATTTCACATTTTAGTTTTCTCCTCAAAATTTGAGGTCCAGATTCTGTTTTTACATTTTAAATATCTATTTGTCCCATAAAATTAAAATATTGCCTACCATTGTTTGAAAAGCTCCAACTGAAAAGACTTTCACAGATGATGCTCATCCATGAAAACTGCACGAGCCTCTGCTATCTCTCTAAAGCTGTTATTATTAAAGAAATGGCTGCATTGTCAGTTGGTCACTCTGAGTTGATCAAGACTACATATCCAAAACACCTTATCTAGACCAACTCACATACAGAATTTTCAGCCACAGAAGTTATTTTTTATATAATATAGTCATAGAATTTTAGAGTTGGAAGGGATGTTGGCATGTCATTTGGTCCAAATCAAGAAAGAAAAGGAAAAATGTATCTATTGTATAGAGCACTGCAAATGTGCCAAAGAGACAGCTTCTTTGTACCATTCAACTTTGCTTGCAAATACTCTCCTTCAATCACACCATCATTAATGCCTATGTTATCTTTAGCGAAAAAACTTTTATCAAACATCTATGCTCAGTGTCTATAGTTAATAAGGTTGCATTACAAGTCACCTGCTCTTTTAGTTAGTGAGATTAATATTTTTTGACAGGTGCTAAATAGAATTTCAAATCTGCTAGTTGATTATTATAATT
This sequence comes from Gracilinanus agilis, assembly GCF_016433145.1. NCBI lineage: Eukaryota > Metazoa > Chordata > Mammalia > Didelphimorphia > Didelphidae > Gracilinanus > Gracilinanus agilis. Next base: position 341,561,625 of record NC_058130.1, on the reverse strand, counting down.
ATTTTTTAAACCCCTTACCTTCTGTCATAGAATCAATACTGTGTAGTGGTTCTAAGGCAGAAGAGCGGTAAGAGCTAGGCAATGGGGGTCAAGTGACTTGTTCAGGGTCACACAGCTAGGAAGTGTCTGAGGCCAGATTTGAACCTAGGACCTCCCATCTCTAGGCTTGGCTCTCAATTCACTGAGCTACCCAGCTGTCCCCCGATTATTTTTTTAAAAATACAACTTTAAAATACAAACACGTGCTAAGTAAGCAACTTTTTGTATATGCTGTTACTCATGTTAGTGGAGCAAGTATCCATTTTACTAGCCCTGGTCATCAGTTGGCCACTGCTATTGAAACTGCTTGGATCAGAGCTTTCTCTGCAGCATAAGAGATTGCGGAGATATCTCTGGCAATCAGAAGAAGCATAGTAATAAATCAAGGGGTCAATGCAACAGCTTATGCTGCTGATGCACACGCAGAGAAGATAGATAAAGTAGATTTTCTCTGTTGCGGTACTATAAATTAGTGATGAGTAATGGGTGATCAGAAAGACATTTGTGGGTCCAAAGCAAATGATAAAAATACAGAACACAGCTGCAGACAAAAGTAAGGCCCGGGTCTTCTTGCTTGGGTTGGCAATTGAAGAAGAGCTAAGACACCGGATGATGGACACGTAACAGACGGTAGAAATGATTAATGGTACAAAAAAGAAAAGCGAAGAGAAGGCTAGGAAGTAATGAACAAAATACCCCTCAAGCAGATCTTGGTTTAAGACATCATGACAGGTGGTTATATTTAGCCAGGGGATCTCTTTAGTTTGTTCTTTGATGACAAGAGGGATGATACCCCCGATGGCGACGGCCCAGATGGCCAGACAGATGAACGAAGCGCGGCCCAGTGTGCGCCAGGAGAGAGACTGGATCGGATAGACTACAGCCAGGAAGCGATCCACGCTTATGGCTGTCATCAGCATGATCGAAGCGTACATGTTACAGTAGAAAGCCGCAGTGACGAAGCGACACATTCCAGACCCAAATGCCCAATCGCTTCCAGAAAAGTAGTACGTTATCTTAAAGGGCAGCACGCTTGCAAACAGGACATCTGCGGCAGCCAGGTGTAGCATGTATACCACGGCTGGCTTCTTGATCTTCATCTTCACAAGGAACACGATGATGGCGATGATATTTAGAGGCAGACTTAGGATAAATACTACAGTATAAACTGAAGGAACAAAGAGAGTCAACCAGGAGCCAGTCAGATATCTGGAAGCATCTTCAGACAGATGTTGTGGCTGTTGCTTCCGAAAAGGATATGTCTTATTGATGGAGGCTGGCTGGTTTTCAGGAACGATTTCTTGATCCTCTTCTCCAGATGGAAGTAGTTCAAAGTCGTCAGGAAGACGCCTGAAAATAAAGGTCCTTGGGCCCATGGTAGCATTCTGTTCCACAGAGACTGAAGATAAGGAAGGAAAAGACAAGATATTAGAGATTAGAGGAGAAAGTATGAAAGCATTCATTTTTGTTTATATCTGATATATCATTAAGAAAGGTTGAGTATAAGTCCTAATTACTTAAGAGGCAACATAATATGATACTGGGTGAATTTAATATAAATTGTACCCCTCTTTCCTTTTACAAGTCCTGTGTTGTAAATGCCTGGGAGAGTTCAGACCAGACGATGATATAAGGAAAAAGATTTAAACTGGCCCCCAAAGCTCTAGTGACATAGATAATAACACTGCCTCACATTTATAAAGTACTCTTTTTTTTTTTAAAGACCCTTATTTTTTGTCCTAGTAACAATTCCAATACAGAAGAGCAAGGGTTAGGTAAACAAGGCTAAGTAAGACTTGTCAGGGGTTACGTAATTAGAAAGTGTCTGAGAACAGATTTGAACCCAGTTCAAGCTTGGTGCTCTATCCAGTTTGCCACTTAACTGTCCCAAAGTACTCTTTTTTTTCCCCCTAAACCCTTACCTTCCATCTTGGAGTCAATACTGTGTATTGGCTCCAAGGCAGAAGAATGGTAAGGGCTAGGCAATGGGGGTCAAGTGACTTGCCCAGGGTCACATAGCTGGTAAGTATGAGGCCAGATTTGAACCTAGGATCTCCTGTCTCCAGGCCTGGCTCTCAATCCACTGAGCTACCCAGCTGCCCCCACAAAAGTACTCTTAACATTTTTTTCCCTCCTTCCTTCAAAGACTTTCACAAATGATCTCATTTAAAATCGTTTGAACCTCAATTTCTAACCTATGAAATTAGGTGGTTGGCAATTAACTCTAAGATCCATACCAGAATCAATATTCTATGATTCTGCTATGCTCAAAACTACTTTGTGAAATAGGTAACTAGTTTCATTGCCATCATGGATGCAATTATTATCTCCATGCTAGTGATTCCCAGATCTGCCATTCAGTCGTGACCTCCAGTTTCACATCTCCAATTGCCTATTAGATATCTTGAACAGGCTGCCCCATAGACATCTTAAACTCAACATGTCTAAAACCAAACTCATGATCTTTCCTTCTCTACTGACCCCTACACCTTCTTTCTGATTTTCCTGCATCAGAATCCAACTATTCATGAAGACTAATAATCAAGATGCCATTATCAAGTCCTACTCTTGTTTACCTTTCCCCCCCCATAGCCAATCCCTTGCCAATTCTTATTGTTTCTACTTTAACAACATCTCTTATATATACCCCAGTATCTGACACGGCCATAACTCTGGTCCAGGTCCTAATCACCTCTTACCTGGGCTATTGAAATAGCCTCCTAGTTGGTCTTTTCCCATTCTAGTGCTTTCTTCACTAAGCTATTAAACCTGAAGCGTGGGACTGACCACATTAACTCCTTATTCAATAAACTCCAATGTCTTCTTTTCACCTTCAGGATCAAATATATAATCCTCTAGTGTCCTTGTCCTTTCTAACTGTCTTTACACATTACTTGCCTTTACACATTCTGCAATCCAACAAAACTTGTCTCCTTGCTGTTCTTCACAAGATACTCTGACCATTTATTTTCACTCACTTTCCCCCTTGTTTAAAGGAATGACCTCCCTCCTCATCTCCATCTTCTGCCCTCTCAAGTTTCCTTCAAGACTTAGCTGTCTCATCTTCTATAGGAAATCTTTCTTGATCCCCCTTAATATCTGTGAGGGTAGCTATGTGGCAGAGTGGATAGAGAGTCAGGAAGACCTGAGTTAAAATCCAGCTGCAGATACTTACTTAGCTATGTGACCCTGGGCAAGTCACTTACCCCTGTTTGCCTCAATTTCTTCATCTGTAAAATCGGCTGGAGAAGGAAATGGTAAATTGCTCTAGTATCTTTGCCAAGCAAACTCCAAATGTGGTTCCAAAGAGATAAATACTACTGAAATGACTGAACAAGAACAACTTAATATCTGTGCCTTCCCTCTCTTGATCATCTCCAATTCATCCTGTGTATACTTTCTTTGTACATAGTTGGTTGCATGCTGTCTCCTCCATTAGACTAAGGGCTCTGTAACAGCAGGGACTATCTCTTACTTTAATTTGTCTATCCAGGACTTAGTACAGTATCTGGTACACAGGAGATTCTTTTTTTTTTTTTTTTAAACTCTTACCTTTCATCATAGAATCAATACTGTGTATTGGTTCTAAGGCAAAAGAGTGGTAAATGACTAGGCAATGGGGGTTAAGTGACTTGCCCAGGGTCACACAGCTAGGAAGTATCTGAGGTCAGATTTGAACCCAGGACCTCCCATCTCTGTGCCTGGCTCTCAATCCACTGAGATACCCAACAGCTCCCAACATAGGAGATTCTTAATAAATGCATGTTGATGTCTAGCCTAGATTGAATTGCTTGTCAACTCCAGGAAGGGTAAGAGAAGAAGGGAAGGAGACAACACGAATCACACAAATTTGTAAAACTTATGTGTAAATTTGTTATTAAATTAAAATAAAGAGAAACCTTAAAAAATGTATGTTGATTGACTGACTTGTGAACTTGGATGGGAAAAATATTAATCTTCATTTTCACAAACCTCTAAATGAAAAGTACCATTTTCTTCCATTAAGAGATAAAAACATTTCTGAGATAAAAACAACTCAGAAAGCCCATATATCTCTAAAGTTAGAGATTTAGTTATGAAGAGTCAAGTATAAGTCAGATGTACCAAATGGCAATTTAGGGCTCTTTCAATGATTGAAGTATACTAGATTATCTGTTCTGAAATATTTTCTCCTCATATTGTGCTTTCTTTGTCTATTTGGCATGAAATTTGAGATGCCTTCTTATTGAACTTGAGGGGGTAAGTTCTAAAACACAGCCCCTATAATATGCCTCTAATATGCCTGCCACAGTCTCTTCCAGAATCACCTCAAAGGCATCTCCATTCTCCTTTCTCAGCAGCCCATGTGGTCATCATGGACAGCTGCAAGATCACAGAAGTGCAGGGCTGGCAGGGATCTTAGAGATCATCTAGGCCAGGGTTTCTTATCTTTTTTTTTTCTTTTTTTTAAACCCTTACCTTCTGTCTTGGAGTCAATACTGTGTATTGGCTCAAAGGCAGAAGAGTGTTAAGGGTAGGCAATGGGGGTCAAGTGACTTGCCCAGGGTCACACAGCTGGGAAGTGTCTGAGGCCAGATTTGAACCCAGGACCTCCCGTCTCTAGGCCTGGCTTTCAATCCACTGAGCTACCCAGCTGCCCCCTTTCTTATCTCTTTTTGTGTCATGAAGCCCTTTGGAGATCTGGTAAACCTTATGGGCCATGACAGATTGTTGTCTGTATTTTTAATGAAGAAAATGGTACTTTTCACTTAGACGTTTGTGAAAATGAAGATTAATATTTTTCCCATCCAAGTTCACAAATCTCTCGAAATCAACGAACGTACCTCTTCCATTTACTCCCATTAAGAATTATCGATTAGAGAACTAAAAACTGAAGGGATGCCCATCAATTGGGAATGGCTTAACATGTTGTGGCATATAATTGTGATGCAATACTACTGCACTGTAAGAAATAGTGAGCAGGGGGCAGCTGGGTAGCTCAGTGGATTGACAGCCAGGCCTAGAGACAGGAGGTCCTAGGTTCAAACCCGGCCTCAGCCACTTCCCAGCTGTGTGACCCTGGGCAAGTCACTTGACCCCCATTGCCCACCCTTACCAATCTTCCACCTATAAGTCAATACACAGAAGTTAAGGGTTTAAAATAAAAAAAAAAAAGAAAAAAAAAGAAATAGTGAGCAGTCTAATTTTGGAAAAATGTGGAAAGACCAACATGAAGTGAACAGTGAAACAAGCAGAACCAAGAGAATGTTATATATAGCAACAGAAATAGTGTTTGAAGTATGACATATATGCTCACCTCCTGAGAAAGAACTGGTAAAACACAAACAAGCAAGACATAGTTTTAGATATACATACATACATACATATATATATATATATGTATATATATATATTTTTTTTTTTTTGTCAAATGATATCTTCTCTAATGGGAGAGAGGGAGTTATTTAGGTATTTTCATGTGACAAACAAATAAATTAACTTAAAAAAATGAACTTCTGATTAAGGGCAGCTAGGTAGCTAAGTGGATAGGGCTCCAGAGAGGTCTTGGATTCAATCTGGTCTCAAAACACTTCCTAGCTGTGTGACCCTGGGCAAGTCACCTAACCCCCATTCCCTAGCCATTACTACTCTTCTGCCTTGGAACCAATACTTAGTATTGATTCTTAGACAGAAAGTAAGGGTTTTAAAACAAAAAAATTAAGAACTGATTGGAGATCTGGGGTGAAAGAATGAGAGGGATGTGGAATGACCGAGGCTGTAAACCTGGGTAGCTGGAATGATGATGGGTATCCTCAACAGAAACAGAAAAACTCAAAATATAAATTACTTTTGGGGAGAGGAGATAACTTCAGTTTGGGGCATGTTAAAAGCTATGAGGCTTATTTGATATCTGGCCAGAGCTCAGGAGATAGACTAGGGAGTTGATTATATAGATCCAAGAGAGCTGATATGCCACTAGGCCCCCCAAACTAAATTAAAGTAGGTCATTTCATTCTCAGGTACAAATGACTGTTCAGAAGTGAGAAGTCTGTGGTAAGTTTGTCTGGGGAGAGAGAAAACTGTTTCTCTGATTTGTTGTCTGTCTTGAAGATGAGGTAAGAGAAATGATATCTTTGATTTTTCTCCTTTTACACACTCTCATACTTTCCACTTTTTGACTCAACTTTTTGTACACTACCAGTTGTGAAGCTCTATCTTTACTTCATGCCCCTGATATCTGTTTACAAGTCATCCTGCTGCCTGGACCAGAGACCCAGCCCTGCAGGACTTAATCCTTATCTCCTATACTCTTCCCTTAGGGATCCAGTCAGTGATTGCATCAAGCACCCCCTATATCTAGGACTGACCTCCAGTTATACTACTCTCCCTAAACATCTCCTTGACAATTACCATGCTGTTGTTGCTGCCATTCAGTCATTTTGGTCATGTCCAACTCTTCATGACCCCATTTGGGGTTTTCATGGCAATGATACTAGAGTGGTTTTCCATCTCCTTCTCCTGTTCATTTTACAGAAGAAAAACTGGGGTAAATAGGCTAAGTGACTTGCCCATAGTCACAGGCTGGATTTGAACTCATGAAGATGACTTTTCCTGATTTCAAGCCCAGCGCTTGATCCACTGTGCCACCTAGATCCTCCCTTTTATACTTCTGAAACTACAGTCAAATCAACTAAGTCACTGCTCCTGGGAAGGATATATGAATATACTCCCCTATAGCTCTACTCTCCTTCCCTATAATTTTCTAAACCACAACCCTGGCCACTACTTCCCTAGATGTGTTATCTTCTCTCCGTATTAGAATGAGGGTAGGCACTGTCTTCGCTTTTTTGTATTTTTATCCCCTATGCTTAGCAAGGTGCCTGGCACAAAGTAGCACTGACTAAATGCTTTAATTTATTAACAAATTAATTTATTAATTCATTCATATTGAATATTTCTCTTTCATCATCCATAAATATTTTTTCAAAGTGTTATGAGGCATATATATATTAGTTTGATATTATTTTGTTATTATTATATTGATTTATTAAGTATTTATCAAGCATGTCAGAAACAGTGAAAATTGTGAATTAACTTTTAGCTTCATAGCAGCAAAACTAAAACTAAACTTCCATGCCTTTAAAAAAGCCATTCACTCCATTTTGACTTGTACCTTCTAGACTTCCTCTTCCCTCTGACCATGTTTATGGTTTATGAGGGCTCACATCATGTTCTGTTGCCCTAAAGTCTAAGATTACTGAGGGGGGCAGGATGAGTCTGTATCAGCAGGATGAATGAAAGCTGGAACTTTAATTCCATGATGATACAACAAAATAAAAATGACTCACTTGGGTAGACACTAGAGTGTAATAAGACACAAGACATCAAATTTGTCTTTCCGTTATGTCTGGGATCCTGGCCAAACTAACAGCTTTTGGAAGAGCCATATGTAATCACATGCATACACCAACACCCACGTAACAGTATACTCACATGCACTAATCCATACACTGTTTAAGAAAAAAAAAATTCAAAACAGCTCAATAATTGTAATTAAGCTTCCTGGACACTATTGCCAGATCTAGAAAACTGCTGTCACCAACTTTTATTCTACATTTAGTACTTTGTCAATAGCCAGTACAAATATTTTATTTTCAAAGACATTTTCTACAAGAATTTATTCTTAAAGAAGACTTCTCTGGGCCAGGTTTCCTTGAAGTTGGAGCATTTACAACAGAAACATAATACCATTAAAACAATTTGCTATTTATATATAACTATTCTCTAGTTTCTAAGAAGGATTCAAAATCTCTTGATTAAATATTTGCCCAAGATGTTCCCTTTCCTCGTGGCTGAGGGCTCAATATAAAGATCAGCAAGTCATATATAAAGGCAGTTAGGGGAGAACAAGTCAATACAAGCTATACAAGGCTTCACAAACCAGCCCAAGGCCTTTAAGTCTAAAGGTTAAGTTACAGTTCAGTATCTCTCTTTGTACATACCTAATTAAGAGGGCCATTCTAAGTTATTTTAAACGTCAAGTAGGAAAAAAAAGAGTTGCTAAAAGTTTTCTTTATTATCGATACTTTTCTTGTCAAGCTATTTCCTTTTTTTTTAACTGGAAAAATTTTTTTATTAGAGTTTTATGCAGGAGAATATCTTATGCATTAAATAAATCTTGCCCGTAGTTTTTTTTGTTTTTTTTTTTTTTGCCTGTTGTCAAGCTATTTCTTAACAGCAAGAATTCTAAATCCCAAAACAAGTTCTCAAAATTCTGGCTAGAATTTCAACTGCACTTCTGAAAAGTATTATTTAATTCGTTTTGTAAGAGATTATGAAACCCATTTCTTGAGAGAGAGGGAGTGTGTGAGAGTGTGTGAGAGTGTGTGTGTGTGTGTGTGAATAGTGGGGTAGGCAACAATCTTTCTGACTTAGATGGTATCTTGCCTAGAAGCTGAGGGGTAAGCTGGATGATCTTTCAAGTTCCCATTTTTAAATTTATGACTCATTGGCTTCCCACAAGGAATCATTCTCAATTCTGGTACAGTGTGATTCTTTTCTTTTGGACTTAAACTCTGTGGATCAACACACAAGCAGAAGCTTCAGTTTCTGGTCAGGTCACTTTCCAGTAAAGGAGAACTAGTTAATTTTGTTCAACACTTTTCTATAGTTAAAACTTCTATCTAGCTATCAAGAGGGGAAAAAAAGATGAAGAAATAAAGGACCATAAAATTACTATACCGCAAAGAGATCAAAGAAAGAGGGTAAGGACATAATTGTATAAAAATGCTTATAGAAACTCTTTTGATGGTAGCCAAGAAAAGGTAACTAAGGGGCATGTCCTCCTATGGGGGAACAGTTAAACCAATTATGATATATGAAAATAATTGAATATTATTGTGTCATAAGAAATGACAAAATGATCAGTTTTAACGGAAATTGGGAAGACCTCTATGGACTAATGGTGAGTAAAGTGAGCAAGAACTAGAAAAATTTATACAATCAAAAGATTAAGGAGAAAAGCAACTTGGAAACTTAGAACTCCGATCACTACAATGATAAACCAGGAGTCCAGAAGGTTAAAGAGAAAACGCCATTCGCCTTTTTCCAGAGTAGTGATTAAAATGCATAGAAAGACATACATTTTCAGGCATGTCCAAAGTGGAACTAAGTATTTTAAGATGAAGTTTTCATTTTTGTGTTTTGTTGTTACTGTTCAATTGCAGTAGGGAAATAGTGAAAAGATTAGATTATAAATGTATATAAAAATAAATAAGTAATTAATTTAATTTTCCAAATTATAAAAGAAAGTTGAAGAAGATGAAGAAAATAATAGACAGAAACATTTTTTCAAATTATCAAAAGGAAAATTGGAGATATATATCAAGTTAAGTCACATAGGCCGAACTCAGAAAAAGCCTCATCTACTTGTCACTAGAAACTAAGTACTAAGTATGAAGTGTGAGCCTTAAGTTGGTCACATACACTTTTGAAGAGACAGGAGCTTTTTATGAAGAACCACAGAAATCTGTAGGCTTCTTCCAACCCCTGAACACAAGATCATGTTGTTCTTAATCTTTTAAGTGTGTAATTATTAACTTTAATAATTGCAATTGCATTTGTGATATAGATAATTAGTAAAAAGCCTTTAACCCCAATTGATGCAAAGTCAAAGATTTTGCAACAGGGAGTTTTCTAAAGAAGAAATAAAAACTATAGATAACTATATGAGAAAAAATGTTCCAAATCACTAATAATGAAGGAAATGCAAATTAAAGTAGCTTTAAACATATATTTCATGTCCATCAGATTGGCAAAATTGACAAAAATGGAAAGTGACCAATCCTTTTAAGGTTTTTTTTTTGAGACTAGAAGCTTGTGGTTTCAATTCTGAAATAAATCAATGGAATTATTTCTCAGACCTTGCTGTCATGCTAATGAAAATGCCCATCTCTTACATGATACTCATTCAGTCATGTGACTAGGTAAATTTATTACCCAAGTTGGAGAATTACGTAATTTTTTCTTCAAGAACAATGGAGGAAATTATGATCTTGGGCACATACCAATAAGTAACCCAACCCTTAGACAGGCGAAATGGACAAAAAGAAAGGAGAAAAAGAAGTTAGCAGGACAAAACAAAGGAAATGAAAGTTATAAAAAATTTAAAGCCAATGTAGTGTTGCGTCCCTCCCATTAAGGTGAACTTCTTTAGGGCAAGGGACCATTTTTTTTTCTTTCTTTGTATCTCTAGTGCTTAATACTCTGTCTAGCACATGATGGGCAAGCTTACTAAATGGCTTGTTCTTTGAATCAGAAGGCCTAAATTTGATCTTGACTCTGACTCTTCCTAGTTGTTGTGACAGAGTCATTTTCTCTGTCTCATTTTCCTCATTTTAAAAATGTTGTTAATAATATTTTCACTGGTTTCTTCAAAGCTTGTTATGAGCAAAAGTTGTGAGCAAAAAATATGTTCACCTTAACAATTATTCTTTACAATAACATTAATTTTTATAATAAAGAAGTTAGAAATCAGGGAAATAATGTCCTAGCACACCTTCTAAACTATAGATGTAGATATATGGATAATTATTGAAGAAAATCTTCAAAAGTTTGTGGTGGCCAGAATAATTCCTTATTTTGCATTTGATGTAGTGATGTACTTAAGCTTCCTTCAGTTGGTTCTCAAATGACAAACACAGTTTCCCCGGTTGTTTTTGTCCCACTAACTTCATTTTGCTGTTTTTCTTTTGTTAATAACAACCCACGTTCCTTTTTTATTTAATTAAAGTCCTTTCTCATTGTTGTATCATGGTCTTGAAGTTACTGACCCTGGGTTCTTAATATGACAGTACTATATCATTTACTTTATCAGTACAGCACAAGGCTTTATGATTTCTGATAATCTCAAGAGGATTAAAGTATGGGCCTGTGCTTGAGGCAGCTGGTAGTAAAGTACATGTAACACTGGACCTGGTATCAAGAAAGCATGAGTTCAAATCTGATCTTATGTACAAAATAGCTACTATGTATTGGAGTTGGGACTCATGGTACTCATTAGAAAACATAATGTTGCTTTGATACAATAATATGTACTGACAAGCTCAATGGATCATGGCTCTGGAGATGGAAGGATCTCAGAGGTCATCTAGTCCATCCTTCCTATGCATGAGGAAATTCAGACCTAGGAGGGTTAAGTGTTTTGGGCAAGGTGATACATAAAAGCAGAAGAAACTGGATATGAACCTATGTCCTCTGACTCCAGAGTTGGCGAACTTTTTCACAAGGTCATCTTCTCGATCCTGCAGGATCATGTAGTACTTAATCTCTTAAAAGCATAATTGTTGGGGGATCCAGGTTAAGATGGCAGCAGAGTAAAAAGCAGCTCTTAACCTCTCCTGACCAAAACACACAAGACTCCTCAAGGGGACATAAAAACAAGTCCAGACGAACGGAGGAACCCCACAACAGGGTGCAACATGGAAGGTATGTGGAATCGGGACATTTCCATGCTATAAAGGGGTGAAACAGCTCTCACTAAATTGCGGGCTGAGCAACCCCCCCAACCCCCACCCCTACCACACACACCACCTATAGCGCCGAAGCCAGTTAAAAAGAAATAGAGCAAGTTTGGGGCACCCATTGAGTCATTGGCAGCTCCAGGGCCTGTTCCTGAGAGCAGCAAGATTTGGGACCCCAAAAAGCCAAAGAACGCATGCGAACTCTGAGCGCGGGAGCAGCGGAGGCGTTGGAGGAGGCAGACACAGCCACGAGCTAAAGCTCTGAAACCCTGAGTGGGGAACCAGCGTAGACGGGTATACGACTGTGGAAGCAGCGCCCTGAGACTTGTAAAGGAACCTCCAGCAGAGGATCAAGCAAGGGGGTCCACCAGGGAGCTTGACCTTGGAAAAAACTAGAACTCAGACCTCAGGAGCCAAAAGACCGCGGACAGACCCCAAGCGCGAGGATAAAGCTGAGAAGCTGCTAGGCTAACGATGGCTACCCAGTCTCAGGAAGTTCAGAAGAGAAAGATTAACAACAAGAAAAAGAAGTCTTTAACACTCGACAACTTTTACACAGAGAAAATCCAGACAACCAAGCAAACAGAGGAGGAGAACAAACAAGCATCCGGACCCTCCTCAAATAAGGAAAACTCCTCACAAGCTATGGAAGAGTTCAAAACTGAGATTCTGAGGAAGATGGAAGAGATCTGGCAAGAAAATAACAGTTTAAAAGGTAGAATCTTGCAATTGGAAAGTGAGGCTCAGAAATCAAATGAACTGATAAGCAAATTGAACCAGATTGAAAAAGAAAACCAAAAGATCATAGCTGAAAACCAGTCCCTATAGGCTAGAATTGAGCAATTAGAAGCTAATGATCTCTCAAGACAACAAGAACAAATAAAACAAAGTCAAAAGACCGAAAAAATAGAAGGAAATATGAAATATCTCAATGAGAGAGTGACAGACCAAGAAAACTGGCCTAGAAGAGACAATTTGAGAATAATTGGTCTTCCAGAAAAACCAGAAATTAATAGAAACCTGGACTCCATACTAAAAGAAATAATTCAGCAAAATTGCCCTGAAGTCCTACAACAAGAGGGCAATATAGACATTGAAAGGGTTCATAGAACACCCACTACATTCGACCCAGATAAGAAAATGGTCAGAAATATAATTGCCAAATTCCAGAGCTTTCAAGCAAAAGAAAAAATCTTACAAGAAGCCAGAAAGAGACAATTCAAATATCAAGGAACACCAATCAGGATCACACAGGATCTGGCAGCCTCCACGCTAAAAGACCGTAAGGCCTGGAATACAATATTCAGAAAGGCAAGAGAGCTGGGCCTGCAACCATGGATCACCTACCCATCAAAATTGACTATATATTTCCAGGGGAAAGTATGGGCATTCAACAAAATTGAAGAATTCCAAGTATTTGCACAGAAAAGACCAGCTCTAAATGGAAAGTTTGATATCCAACCACAAAAATCGAGAGAAACACGAAAAGGTAAATAAGAAACAGAGGGGAAAGAAAGAAAACTTATAATTTTTTAATTTGCCTTTTTAAGGGCCTCAGTAAGATCTAATTATCTGTATTCCTATGTAGAGAAATGTTATGTATAATTCTCTGTAGTGAACTCTATTCACTATTATAGTATTCACTATTATAGTAATCAGAAGAATAATTCACAGGGTGAGGGTGGAACACTAAATAATCTAAGATGACATGGGGGATGGGAAAGAGGGGGTGAATAGCAGGGGACACCAAGAGAAACTTGAGTGAATAAGAAAAATAGGATATTATAGTACACACAAAGAGGGCATGGGAGGGAAAGGGGACAAATACTATTATAAGAAGGAGAGGAAGAGAGCATGAAGAGGTAATAGTCAAACCTTACTCTCAGTGTAATCAACCCGGAGAGGGAAGAGTAGCTATACTATCCATTGGGACATAAAACTCCTATCTAACCCTTCTGAGAAAGTCAGAAGGGATAAATCAAGGGAAACAGGGGAGTGGGGAGGTCAAAAAAAGGGAGAAGGGGGAGGGAATTCATAAGGCCTTTAAAAACAAAAAGAGGGGGAAAAATAAGGGAGGGGGTAGAAAGGGAAGTTAGTCAAGGGAGGGGATAAGGGATAGGGTCTTAATAGCAAACCACCGGTTTTAAAGGAAATAGTTTAAGGAGAAGGGGTAGGAATAAGGGAGGAAACGAAAATGTCAGCAAATGCACAACTGATGCTTATAACTCTGAATGTGAATGGGATGAACTCTCCCAAAAAACGGAAGCAAATAGCAGAGTGGATTAGAAACCAAAATCCTACCATATGTTGTCTACAAGAAACACATATGAGATGGGTGGACATATAAAAGTTTAAGGTTCAGGGCTTGAGCAAAATATTCTGGGCATCAAATGAGAAAAAGAAGGCAGGAGTGGCTATTATGATTTCTGACAAAGCCAAAGTAAAAATAGATATGATTAAAAAAGACAGGGAAGGTCATTACATCCTGATTAAATGCAGTATAAACAATGAGGAAATAACAGTGCTCAATATATATGCACCAAGGGGGCAACTGGGTGGCTCAGTGGATTGAGAGTCAGGCCTAGAGACAGGAGGTCTCTAGAAGGTCCTAGGTTCAAATCCAGCCTCAGACACTTCCCAGCTGTGTGACCCTGGGCAAGTCACTTGACCCCCATTGCCCACCCTTACCACTCTTCCACCAAGGAGCCAATACACAGAAGTTAAGGGTTTAAAAAAAAAATATATATATATATATATATATATATGTAGAATTGTTACGTGGAAAATTGTTGTTAAAGGATGGAATGGAAAAAATATTGGTTTTTAAAATTTTGTAATTCTTTAAGTTTTTGTTTTTATTGTCAAAAAAATGGAGGCCTAACTTGGGTGGGATGGTAAGTGCTTTTTAGCAGGAGTGCCAGATTTAAAATGCATTGACAACACTTATACTTCTATAGCAGAATGGACATAACAGAGTTTACCCCCTAATTAACAAGCACAATTAATTAACATAAGAAAATAACATTTGTCCAGGATATACTGTAGTTTAACTGTCAATCACCCTCAGACCGGTGTCCCAGGATCTCTCTCTCTTTTTTTTTTAAACCCTCACCTGTCTGAGAATCATTACTGAATATTGGTTCCAAGACAGAAGAGTGATTTGGACTAGGGTTTGGGGGTTAAGTGACTTGTCCAGTGTCCTACAGCTAGGAAGTATCTGAGGCCAGATTTGAACCCAGGAATTTACATCTGTAAGCCTAGTTTTCTATCCCCTGAGCCACCTAGCTGCCCCCAGGATCTTTTTTGTTAGTATTTTCTTTACTCCTTTCTCCCTCCAAATAGATTCCCCCCTCAAAAAAAGGGATGGGGGAAAGGAAGGAAAAGAGGGAAGAATGGATGAGAAGGAAGGAAGGAAGAAGGAGAAAGAAACAAAGAAGGAAAGACACAAAGAAAATACTTTTCACTTGTCCTCAGAGCATTAAATCTTTCTAGCTATAGAAATTTTCTGCTCTCTGTGTAAAAGTATATACAGATCAGGCTTAAGGTTATCAAAAATAACTTTAATCAACTCAGAACTTGGAAATGTTTTACTTTATTTGATTTACTTTTGAAACTCGTTGGGATACCCCAAGTAGTATGTGCATCTTATACTAATATTTATTTTTGGCTTATTTGTATTGAATATTTGCAGTATAATGAAGCCACAGAAGAATTGGGCAAGGCAAAGGACTAGCAGTTCTGGCCCCTCTAGTAGGTGGAGGAAGGACCGGACAGCATTTAGTGTTCTCTCCTTCTGCCTTAGTGTCTTTTGAACACCCCCAGGCACAAGGGGCACAGTCTAACAAAGCTGTAGTGTGG